>NC_060267.1:25187820-25487820 GCF_021613505.1 Equus quagga | reverse complement strand
ATTTATTCCTCCAAAAAATTATTTATATACATAAATATATGCACATAATTTATATCAACAAATACATATATATTTAATATATGCAAACACACATATATTTATATAGTAAGGACTTTCAAGTATCTGATACAGGTTTTCTTTGACCCTATAGTATAGGGCATCCTATCTGGTACAGATACTTTCCTCTTCAGTTGCATGAGAAATTTACATGCTACTTTACAGATTTGCATGCTAGTGTAAAGTTTATGATTTTGTCTTTTAAGAAAAATCAGTAGAGAAAAAAGTGCATAAGAAAAGAATACAAATAATGAGCGAATTATAGAATTAAATTTCGGTAACCTCTTTCTGAAATTTAGATCTTATTCCATTGATTTTAATGGAAAGTCATTGGAAATGCTAATGAAATGTATTTGCAAGGTTTCCTTCTAATATAATTTGGAAAAACAGTAAAATCCCTGTACAAACTCCACTTTTCATTTTTGCTCAAAACATGCAAAGAGCAAGCTTGCCCGTGAATTGGTATTGAGCTTGCTTGTTATGAGTTATGGATGTTTTAGCAATAAAATTTGGCTTTCTGGAACAAATGGATGTTCAAACCTGATTTTATTAGTGTGGTTGAACATTGTGGAACTAAAACAAGGAAATTCCTGCATATTGCCACAATTTGAGGCCATATGGATCATAAACTTTTCTATTTATATTTCACTGGTGGACATAAATGGCATTGTCTCATCAGTAAAAAAGAAGCAAGGAAGACAGAACTTAAGTTTAGAAACTGTACATCTTGTTACTGAATGTCAGAGAAAGGTGAAGCTTTTAAATAGGAAGTCCCTTGATTTAGTACCTTTAATGTGCAGAGGAAGGGATGCGCAGGGAGCATCATTAGTGTGACAGGGTGAAAGGGGCAACACGTCTCTTCTGTTGCTCTGGGAAGAGGATGAATCTGGCATAGCTCTGATGTCAGAACCTCCATCACCTTTCTCACAGATGATGTAGATTTTAATTGTACTCAGGGCTGACTCGCATCGCACGAGCTCCTACGTGACATTGAGATAGATGAAGCCATTTGTTGGCATTATCAGAGCCAGCTGTGTGCTTGGCTGCAGCTACGGTAGGCATTTTATCTCATGCATAATCCTCTCATTGAGAAGGGATCACAAGCATCTGAACCATATGGCAAATAATTTTATTATGATCAAAAAAGGACTCTTGAAGCTAGTTAAACAGAAGAGTCCTTGAAATTCAATCAGAAGAAGTTTTATTTTCATGTCGCACCATCATCCTAAATTAATTGTTAGTATTGCTGCAATCAGATAGAATCAAGACTCCTCCACCCCCCTGCAAAGTGAAAATAAACTTAAAATTACTTTATTCCACCTGCAATTATTTTGGTTCTCTCAATTTTGGAGCATTTATTTGGATTCATATTAGAGAAGAAAATCTGGATTTCTAAGACTGAAGCTACCTTCTGATTTAAAACAATATATAATAATAATAATAATAATAATAAAAACCTCTCCAAACACAGGAACCTCATACCAAATGAGACAAGCTTGAATTTATGTCTTCAGTGCTGTTCTTTTAGAAGCCACATAAGACGGAGGCTAATTTTTTTTCTTCAGGGGAAGTAAAATCTTAAAAGAAAGAAAGAAAATCTATTCTTTCACAGGATAGCCTAATGACCCCTTAAATTTAGCATACATCTTCAAAGGGAAGAAGCAAACTTGTCTTTTCCACATGGTGGGATTTCCTGCACATTGTCAAGGAGATGCATGGGTCTCCATAGCAAAGGCATGTAATCCATGCCCTTCCGTCCAGGGAAGTGATAGGAAGCAGCTGTTATAGGACAAGACCGGTTCTGGTTAGGAGGAGTTGTGTGAGGCTGTGGCGAGCGGCTTAGTTGCTGTATTACACCAGAATGGCTTCTAGCTATCGTAGTCCTACGTTAATTGTGACTTTTATTAATCACAAAGGATGTTTCAAAACTCTAGTTCAAATGTTACAAGGCCATAAAACAGCAACTTGCCTAATCTTACCTCGTGTATGATGTGTATGTTCTGTTCTTTTATGAGGATTTTTCTTTCCAGAGGAGAGTATATAAGATTTGGGCCTTAGGGCACCTGTTAGCGATGTAAAGGCATTATCAGCAACTTCCACACTGCAGTTTGCGAACATAAAGTATCGCAGGGTCCAAATGGCAACAGCTGCCTTATCTGGAGACTAGTCTTTTATTTGGCATTTTATTGACAAATAATAAAGCTAGTAATTGGACTGGGAGAGGAATATAGCCACCTAATTTACAGGAACCTTAATTTTCTACTACTAAATGCCTGAAGCAGCTTTTTGTTCTTATCACCCCCTCATGACTAAATCAGAGTATCTGACCGAACTATTAAAATGGTTTAAAATGTGTGTTTTTCTCTTCTATGTTTAACGGCGTGTTTGAAAAAAAATGCTTACTATGAATTATGATAGCGATTCCTTAAAAAAAATTTTAAAAACAGCACCATGTGATCTTGATTGTAAAGCCAGGATATATTTGTTCAGGAAGCTTTTCTAAGTCCCTGTCCGCATCTATGGGACGTGGAGCAGAGCTGTGTGCACTGGTGGAAGGGACCAGCAGAAAAGCCAGACTCTCTTCCAGGAACTGCCAGATGCAGGCTTTCCACATCAAGAAAGTGGTAAAGATGCACTTCTCATCTTTGCAATTTCTTCATCAGCTTAGGAATTTAAAAAGGAGAGTGGAAAAATGAAAAGAGAATATGATTACATTGGGCCTTTGGTCCACTTGCATATTGTTGCAATAGATGTTATAAAAGCTCGGTGTTGCATTTCTGTATGATTTTTGCAGTCCCTATCATGCTACAAGGAAGATCATGGAGATTTGGGTGCTGCATGGCAAAGAAAAGGCATTCGGGGCCTTGTAGTTGTACCCAAGTGAGCTTTGTTAGTATGGAACGTCCAGTGTATTGCCGGCTAAATGAAAGGTATGGTTTTGTCTGGGATAATCCTGGTGCTTTTTAAATGTTTAGGTTTCTTTCCCCCCAAAAACAATTTAGACAGTGTTGAGCAATTATTATCAGCTATACACTTTCCAAAAGTTTTTGCTAAGTGGCAGAACCTGTTTTCGACGTCATACTTAGTACTTCATAGGGATTTTGCTGACAATGAAGGTTGTAGATAAATAATGGATGAAGAAGGGTGACAGAACCTGAGCACTTTGGGCTTGACAGATTATCTTGTGATGTATTAGAATTAGATATGCATCAGTGTCACTTCATTTATTCACCTGGTGAGAGTGCATAACTCTTTGAAGGTAGATTTATTAAGAGTTTTACTCATGTCTTTTCAAAATTTAGAATTGATTTTTGAGCATCTCTAACAGCTTTCTAAATCACCTACCCTTTACGTTTTTCAAAGTTGGAATTTTTTGAAAATCTTTACTAAGTAGGTTAAATTTTTGTTTGTATATTTTATTTGTGCTCAAGGTGGTCCCTGGATGACAGATCACCTTGTCACCAGCTGCTCGACAGACCGAATGGGCCTTTGGGAAGAGAGAGCATAGGATTGTGTCACAGGAGCTGTTTGAGCTCCATTTTCCCTAGGTTGGAGGGCATGCAAGTTCAGCTCAGTGAGATTACAATAGGTGCTGATCGATGGCAAATAGTAGACATCGTAATAAAGAGCAGTTATTTCCATTAGAAATGTTGTACACATACATGCCAAGTAGGCATTGGCTTATTCTTTTTAAAAAACAGATGCCAGTGGAGATAAAAATATAAATCCTGGATGTTAGAAAGCTTTTTAAAATAGGACCCCGCTTCTAAATTATACAAATGAAGTTTTGCTGACCCCCTTGGGTGAATTACATAAATTAACAATGACCCACGTGCCTAGGCCCTAAAATTGCAAGAGCAGTTAAACCTGATCAGAATTTTACAATGTGTTACATCTTGTCTGTCTTACATATTTTTTGCTTGAAAATTTAGATTTGTGTCCAATGGTTCTATTCTCTTAGAGCTCAGTGATATGAGAAATAATAGAAGATTCTGGGGATGGCTAACAAGAGAAAAATTGCTATTCTTAAATGTGGGTGAAACCCATGCTGATTTACTGTTAGGGAGCCAAAGTTTCTAGCAAACTGTTTTTCCAGCTTATCCTAGATCATGTTAAATCAGATCATTGAGAACTTATTGTCAACATAAGTATGTACATCATTTCTGCTATCACAATGCGTTTTTTTTAAATTGCATGTTTTGTGTTCTACTTAAATAGATATTTCTAAAATAATCCACATGATTTGCAAAAGACTCCCAACCTCTCTGGCCAGAGCGAACCTCACCTTAGAGGAATTCAATTCTTAATTTGATGAGACCCTCTTGAATAATCTGTCATTATAAAATAAATGATTTTGATGCTCTCTGAATGTTCATTTTTTGGCAAGGGGAAGTGTATTGTGTGACGGACCGTAAGTGGCTACAGAAGGAATCCAGAGTTCTCAAGATTGTCAAAATTTTCCCTTCCCCTTTTTGAGCTCAAATCAGTCTCTCTAGGGGTCTGAATAAATAAACATGCTTGTCACTGTAGGACAACTTTTGCATTCTTCAGAGAAAGACTCGGCTCAGTTTGGGGTCGAATTATACTAGTAGCAGAGCTGATCAGAGAAAACAAGGTTTCTGAGGATTCACTCACTCTTGTAAAAGCTGATTATAATTGATGAACGACCAGCTCGCTAGACCCTGACAGGCTGGTTGCCTGGCCTTTGCTCTCTGCCAGTTCAAGCCTTACAAGTGTGAAATAGCCAATTACTGGAATACCTATTGAAAGTAATAGGCCAATGAGCAAATTGCTACTGTGGGACACCGTGGCAGTGTAGATGGAAGGAGGCCAAGATAAAGTTCTGCTCTGAGCAGCTGCTCCCACCACAGATTGCTAATACTATTGGATGACCAAGAGATGAGAGCAAGGTATTTTCCCATTCAGACTGCAAGTGTCCTGCCTTGTATTGACTTAAAGTTTATGATGCATGATACCATCTTGTTACCCAGGTCCTAATTTGCAGAAATAAATCCTCCTTTTAAAAGGTAGTTAAATAGGTAATAAGGATAGTCACGGCCATAGATTTTGTGCAAAAGCATTAAATACAATTTTTGCAGGGAATGAAAAGTCATATAGTGTGCAGAGTGCTAATACTTGCCAGCCATTTGCTATTGACAGAACAATTTATCTTGATAAAGGACAGTGAAAAATTCCAATCTATTCACTGACATCACATTATCAGCAGTAATATATGACTGCATCTAAATATAAGGTTGAGATCTGATACAGTTGAGAAGTTCCTGGTAATTTTCCTGTAAGTATATTGTATACCGGACAATGAACAAATGACACACTGGCCATGTAATTGGATAACCTATTTTTATGTGAAATTTTAAGTTTTGCTGTGTTTAATGGAATATACCATAATGTTTCCTTTTAAAGGAAACCTGTTTCCTTAGTCAGACTTTAGCAATAAAATAAGTATTACTGAGTTTGACACATAAGAGAGGATAGACAAAGAAGATACATTCTAAAAGTCTGCACAGGACAATAAGTCCTCTCAATGTTTAATACCATAAGAAAATTACCTTCATATTTGCTATAAAGTTTAAATTATATTGCAATTATTCCAGTAGTAGATATCTTTTTGTGATATTAGGAAATTGTGAATTGCTTTTGAAATGAATGTTTCCTTGCAAATTGCTCTAGCACAAACCTGAATTATCTGAAATGTGCCTGAGTGGGTCAGCATGCAGTAAGATCAAGGTGGGGTGACAAGGAGCATGAATGGTTCTAGGAAAGGTGATTTAGACCTATGGGGAGCTGTTTGAGCTCCATTTTTCCCTAGGTTGGAGGGCATGCAAGTTCAGCTCAGTGAGATTACAGGAGGCAGAAGTGTAGACACATACAAATCACCTCTGTGTTCCTATGTACAACACATTTACCCCTCCATCCCCGAGTACACGTGCTTATGTGAGTCTCAAATAAGAAGGTCCAGTCCATTATTGCTGAAGATCTGAATCTTAAATTTATTAGTAAAAAATGTCATGTTTGCTAGCAAACCTGCATAAATGCCCACAGTGTCTCATCAATGCATTTTCCATCTTCCTATTTGTCTTTCGTGAACACTTTCACCAAAGAAACAAGAACTTGCTGTTATTGACATAAAATAGCTTGGGACTAATTAATATGTGCGTTCCATTCTGGATCATAGCCCTGGAAAAAAATCAAAATAGTTTACTATTTTCAATATATGCCCTGTTTATTTTCAAGAGGATTTGAGGAAACTACAAACTAAATTAAATCATAATGTAAAATCTCTTAGTTAGTTATTGAAAAGAAATAAAAATAAGAAAAAAAGATCCCAGAGTACATCCAGGAGGCGGTAGGAGTGATTGCTACCAGGCCCTTGAGAGAAATGTTTTACCGTAATTGGCACTGAGTTTGGCAATCTGATTCTGTGCTTGCTAAAATGACAGAAGAAACCTGTGTGCACCATAGTGTAGGAAAAAGGTAGCGTCTTCTATTTCTAATATTCTAATATAATGTTCTAATATTCATTGTGTTTAAGTTACTTCTTGACCTAGTATTAGCAAGACACTTGGTTTCTCTCTTTCTCTCTCTCCTCTTGAAAAAAAAGTGAAAAAGCTGAGTCCTACTTTCAAAATCAAGATGAAGAGAGAATTGACCAATCAGATTCATCCTCACCATTTGACTGCCTTTACTTCTGTCTGCCACGAGGTGTCGCTGTTGAAAACCTGACTTGCACAGCTTGTGGCCTCCCTGTCTGCCCACAGCTGTGATAATGTTCTTGTTGGTCCAGATCCCTGTGCAGGACACAATGGTTTCCCTGGAGAAGACAGTCTCTCTTCATCCAGCCTTTCCAACATTTTCCACTCTTGAGTTTATGCTTCTATGTCAACCATTTCCTCCCAAGCATACCAGCTGTGCCAGGAGACTGGCTGAGAAGGGGCTTCAGACTCATACTGTATGAGAGAGGTAGACCATGGGACCTTCTGCACTGAATTGTGTGAAGATGAGTATTTGATGAGGTTTAATGAATTATATACATACACACTTAGAATAGAAGCTTGTTAGCTGTTGTTATTATTCCAATAACCCAATGCCAAGACCACCTTGATGTTGAGCACAGGGCCCAGTCCAACCTTCTCCCTTTCCGTACCTGCAAGTTTTCCCTTGGGGGCCTTTGACATCTTTCTTGTCTGCAGATTTCAGTTGGTATTAGCTCAATCCATTCAAAAGATTCTAATAACATTATTCCTGAAGAAGGAAGTTGAGATCCTTATCTTTTCCATCCAGGCGCTTCTGTATTTTCTCATCTTCTCCCCAGTGACTAGCAGTATAGCTGAGGGCAAGAGCTGCTCTCGTCCAGAATGTAGAGCCCCAACTGCACTTTGTTCTGGGTGTCTTACCGGCTGGTGCATGGAAACCTATTGGCTGTATATTTATGTAACTGAGACAGGTTACTCAAGATTTGATTGCAGAACCAATCTCTAAGGTAACTTTCCATTTTCACTTTAAAGAAAACCAGCCAACCACATTTAAGTGTCAACTTATCTTGGTAAAAAGTACTACCCAAATATATTCACTTACTGTTATGAGAAAATTTTTTGCAAAGATAGTTCTTTTCTTGAGGTTAAGCCTAATTATTAATTCATCATATAAAAAGGGTATCGAGTAATCTAATGACTCTATGATGTCCTATGAAATGAACTTTGTAGGGAATGGAAAAAACTGTTTCTAGATACATAAATAACCTCATTTTATCTGCACATCCCTCAAAGGAAGTAGTAGTATCCTGGTATTTCAGGATAGGAATCGTGTTCAAAGAGTTTCTGTTACATGCCCAGAAATCACATGGATGCAGTAGCTTGTACATATGGAAACCAGAATTCAAACACAGGTCACTGGGTAATTTTAATAAATGGACTTCATATGCAATGAATTTGCTAAAAGTTTTTGATAATCTATAATTTGTACATTCTCCTGGATTTTTCATTCATACAATTATATTGTCTGCAAATTCAAGTTTTTTGTTTCTTCCTCTCCAATTCTTTTACCTCCTATGTTTTTCTTTTTTTTTGTTGCCTGGCTAGGGCTTCTAGTGAAGTGTTAAATACACAATTACAAAAGGTAATGACAAACCCCTGTCTTATTCTTGATTTTAAAGAAAAGATTTTCAGCTTTCAATATTTTAATTCTAAGAATAATGCATGCTGTATGTTTTCACAGCTGAGGAACTTATAGTTTCTTCTTGTTAAAAGATTTTTTAATATAAATTTTGATTTTTATTTAAATAAATTTTATTATCCATTGAAATTAGCATATAGTTTTACAATATTAATTTGCTAATGGGCATATAATGTTAAAAGATGATTCTAATGTTAGACCAATTTTGCATTCCTAAGATAAACACTACTTGTTTATAACATAATTATATATAAATAGACATATTATAATTATAGTAAATAATCTCTAACTTTTTATATATTTCCAAGCTTGCATTTGGTATCAGGTTATGTTAGACTGTTTCTCTTTACTCCACACCAATTTGTTAGAGATGGAGATTATCAAGTTTGATAAAAAATGCCTCTGTCAAACTGAGGCTGGTGATTTTTGAGTGGGTTTCTTTTCTGCACTGATTTGATTATTTTGTGTTTATAGTCTTAGCTGAGATTTCTATTTGCTGTGAAGCCAATCTAAGTGATTGTTATTTTCGTGTAATCAAGAATATGTCCACTATCTACAATGTGTATACTGATCTGGTATTTGTAAAATACCTACTCTATTAATTGCGTATAGACACATCTCCGCTATTCTATATTTCTTCCACTATTCTATATTTTTTCTAGTCCAGTATTGCCAACAGTTTGTCTACTTTGCTAGTCTTTTCATATTATTTTATTGAATACTTCTAATTTTTCTGTTTCCCATTTCAATAATTTCTACTCATCATTATTTTTCCCTAATTCCACTTCTTTTAGTTTAACTTTGTTGATGTTTTCCATAATTCATGTTAAACATTTCACTTATTAATTTTCATGTCTTTTTTCCTGCTCTCCTATATGCCTTTCAGACTGTACATTTCCTTTCATATGCTGCATCCCACAAATTTTAATATAGAGAATTGTCATTGCTATAACATGTAAATATTTATAATTTTTTAATAATTATTTCTTTATCATGAATTTCTTTAGAAGTGTGTTTTTTTCTGTCTCAAACTTACGGATTGTGCCCTCACCTATTCAAATTTATTGCATTTTTATCAAAAAACATGGTCTAGAGTCCAGCCCATTAGTGTAGTAGTTAAGTCATGCACTCTACTTGAGTAGCCTGGGGTTCGTGGGTTCAGATCCCAGGCACAGACCTACACACCACTCATCAAGGCATGCTGTGGTGCTGTCCTACATACAAAATAGAGGAAGATTGGCACAGATGTTAGCTCAGCGATAATCTTCCTCAAGCAAAAAGCGGAAGTTTGGCAACAGATGTTAGCTCAGGGCCAATCTTCCTCACCAAAAAAAACCCACAAAAAAGCCCACCAAAAACCATGGTCTGTATTTTATTGATTCTTCTATATTTATTGGTAGTTCCTTAATCATGTAATATACATGTAATCATTTGTAATCTTTTTAGTATGTTTTAAAAGAATATTTCTATAATTTGGGTGTACAAGCTTCTTTCTTCTCTCTCATGTTCATGTGAGCATAGATATGTGTGTATGTGTATATGTTATACATATATATTCATATATATATAGTATATACATTCACACACACTTATACATACATTCATATACACACACATATGGTAGATCAAGCTTGTTAATTGTGTAATTCTACTTTGTAATAGCCACACTACTTTTTTATCTATTATCAGTTTCTTAGAATGGTATGATAAAATATTGTGGTATAATTGTGGATTTATCAACTCTTCCTTGTAGTTCTCTTAAATTTTTCCTTTATGCCATGTGAGGAGATGTGGTTAAGTGCGTATGTGATCGATATGGTTACCTTTTCCTCTTGCACTGTTTATTTCACCTATAAGTAAAATTGCTCTTTTCTGTGAGTAACCTTTTACTTTAAAGTCTATTTTCTTTGCAGTCAATATTGTTGTATCAGTTCTTTTTCAGTTTTCATTTGACTGATATCCCTTTATCATTTCCTTTTCAGTCAAACTTCATATGTCGTTGTCTTTAGTTGTGTATATTTTAAACAATGTATAGCTGGATTCTAATTTATTTATTTTAAATCTAATTTCAGAATCCCTGTCTTTACTTATTTATATCATTTTAAAATAAAGTATAACTGTAAACCAAACATCCAAAGCACTATTCTCAATTCTTTACGTGTGCCAACTCATCGAACATAGAAATCCTATGAGCTAGATAGTATTATTATCCCTCTTTTGCAAATGAGGAAAGTAAGATCCAGAGAGGTTAAGGAATGTGTTCATAATCACACAGCTAATGATTAGCAGAGGGTCCCAAGCCAATACTCATATCTACTTTGCATTGAAGTAAGGAGGGTATAGGCAAAGGGGCAACCAAGGTAAGGAATTACAAATTTAGGGAATAGAACCTCGCTGAGTTTTGCTGAAATGGAATTTTCTTTCATTCATTCATTTGTCAAATGTTCATTAAGGGCCTGCCCATATTCTCATCACAATCTTGATTCTTCTTAGGAACTTACCTTACAAAGTAGGCTTAGCCCTTACACAGAAGAGGACGGGGGACTCTAAACCACTTAGCAGAGTTCACGCAGGGAATGAGTGCAGTCTCTCTGCTTTTCAAAGATGTGCTTTTTCCATTACACCATTTGGCACTTTTGTGGAAAGCTGGGTCAAAAGATGGGAGAACTTAGGTGTCAACACATTGTTCTTTTTTTATACCAGTGCTGTTTTCCTACAACTAATCTTTTACTTTTATCTCCATCTGTAACTTTATATCACAAAAGCACGTTAAGAAAAGGCTAACACTAAAGAATATAAAAAAGTACTCCATTGATTTGTTAACAAACACATTTATACAACGTAGAATGAAGCTCATCTTGTTTTGTCAGTTGTCATTTTGTAAACAAACAGAAAAGTGATTCACCACCTTTTCCTCATGTTTCTCTTCATTGGGGTTTCCTCCCAGAGAGAAAATAAATGAATACAAAGGGCAACATAAGTGAATTCCATCTTAATGTGATTTTGTAATGCTTTGAGCCTCAAATCTGACGACGCAGTCACCCGATTATGCCTTCAGGTCCTCAGATGTCTGAGGCCAATGAATCAGGACCTTCTGTGCCTTTCTCTTCTTTAGAGCACCAAATGAGGACTTTTGGCACCTAATTTGGAAATTTGGAGCATGCTATTTCTTTAGTTTTTGCCATGTAGATGTTCCAGAAATTTGCCTCCCTTCTGCCAAGGAAATGACTCCAGCAAAGCTGTTCTGTGGAAGCACGCTGGGGGGAAAAGGCAGAAAAATGGGATCTGAAAAGCAATGTGACATGCTGAGCATTTAAAAATAGTTAGTTGGTAGAAATAAGCACTTTTATATTTTTATGGTTAAAGCATCAACTTAAGTATTTATGATGACTATTCAGAATGCATTCATAAGCACCAAGTCATATTGAGTTTTCATGATTAGCAAAGATACATATTCCAGAGAACTTTGGAGCCCAAAAGGGTCTGGGTAAGTTCTTTCTCCTCCTTCAAGATCAGCTCAAATAATCCCAGCTCTGTAAAGCTTTCTCTCTTCACATAGATGAATCACTTTTTTATCACTTTGCTATTATTTTGTACATGTTTGTATTATAATATTTATTGTGTTATAGATAAATATCTTCTTACAGATTTTAATTTTAACTAGAATATATTGGGACCCTTTGAGCCGATTTATACTAGCCCAACTCATAGAAGACGATGCATACACCAAGATGTCGCTTTATTTTCTGAAGGGTATTGGAGATTAGGCGGAAAAGGCTTTGCATGGAATGGAGTACTCAATTTCTGGTCATCAGAGTACCTCCTGGGAGGGTCCCTTAATAAAAAGAGTGTTTCATGGTGATGAAGCATCAGAATTTTGAGTTGTTAATATCAGTTTCAGAGTGGGGACTGTTTTAAGGGTGTTTCTTCCAGGCTGTGGAAAGACATGGTAAGCACTTCCCTGCCACTCACCCTGGAATAAACAGCCCTGTTCACCCCAGTAGTAACCTCGTCCTGACACACTGTTTCTCTCCCCTTGACAAGGCTCGATTTAACACTGCCAAAGACCTTCTTTTGGGGACTTCCTATTTTTTGACTCAATATAGATAGAATTATTACTATCTTCAGAAAGAATTCAGTAGTGCTGGATAATCTTAAGTTGTTAAAATCAATTACTTTTATACCTGTATAAAATTGGTCTTGGGGGGGCCTCTGTGTCCTATGCTCTTGGAGTGGGCTACTTCTGAAGACAGCTCGTCCTAGCTACTGTGGGTTCATTACAATTGTCAACTCATTTCTTGGCTCGAGGGACTTTCCCTTAGCACTTAAAAGACTGCACAGTAAAAGGCATAGAGGACAGGGGCTGCTAAAGTTGTGAAATATGGATTAGAATGATGCATCTCCTGATTAATCACCTATGTGTCCTGTGTGAAACTCAATTTCCTCGTCTAGAAAAGGGAAATAGTAATGAAGCGACATCAACACTCAACTGCAAGGGGTTTAAGAAGATTAAAGGTAATGTGTGCTAACCACCTAAAATCCTGCCTGGCGAGTGGCGGCCTTCCCATTATGCAACATACACCTGATTGCACTAGAGAGCATCATTATGCATCCTACATTCATCCGCTCGTTCATTCAATAAACAGCACCTATTTGATGCCAGACCAGACAAGATTTATAACACTGATCCTACAGCATTTAAAAGATGAAAAGTACATTCTAGTGGGGGAAGACAGACCATGAACAAAATAATGTTCTATAGTAGAAAATGAGAAATACTATGAAGCAAAACAAAACAAGCATAAGAGGACAGAGAGTGTGGGAGAGAGTTGTACATTTAGAAGGGGAGATCAGGTAAACAAGGAGGTGACATTTGAGGAATGAAGGAGGCAAGGGACCCAGCCATGGAGATGTCTGGGGGAAGGATATTCCATGCAGAGGGAACTGCCAATGCAAAGTGAAGTGGGTGTGTTCATATTAGGCATATTTGATGTTCTAGACCGAAGTAAACAGAGAAGAGTCAGAGAAGTCACAGGGACCAAATTGTGAAGGGCTTTATAGGCCATTGTCAAGACTTTGACTTTTGTTCTAATTGAGATCAAAGCTGCTGGAGGTTTTGTGCAATCCTGCCATATATATGCTTTACCTTTTAGCTCTCTGATTGCTCTTTTGAGAATGGACTCTAGGGAAACAAAGGTGGAAGCAGGAGAACATTTAGGAGACTATTGCAATACTCTGGGTGAGGAATTACCAAGTGGCAGTGAATGGAGGTGGTGAGTAACGTTCAGATGCTGGATATATTTGTGAGACAGAGCCAACAGGATTTCAGAGGATTGGATGTTGTATGTGAGAGAGGAAAAAGTCAAGAATATCCACCAAGTTTTTGACCTGAACATTTTTAAATGGAGCTTCCATTTAAAGAGCAAGGATAGTGCTTCTTCAAGTGCATTTGTGGTACTTTGCTGTCTTTATGGTAATCAGCAAATATTGATGACTGATTGACTGATTTTGTATGGCTTGTCAATGACACTGATTAAACTTGTCATGAACTTGGCTATGATGGCTGAGATCATTTCACATTCATAGCCATAAATGGTGGTGGTTAGATGGTTAAATATCTCTGGAGATCTTTAAAATTATATGAAAAAACAGAGGAAAAATAAATGTTTGTTTGTACTAAGAATTTTGACTGCTTTTAAAACTCTAAGGTGTAAAATGCAGTATACTTGAAGTGTCCATGATTCAATATAAATAATACTATAAATGAGAAAATTAATACACTCCTGAGTGAAACAACATCTAGTTACAACCAGTGACACTAAATAAATGTTTAAAAGACTAAATACACATCTTGTTTTATTACAGAAATCTTTTAAAAGCATTCTCTAGTCTTTTAAATGAAACAAAATGTAGCCCTATTGGAACAAAAGATAATGTTTAAATGTAAACAAGTACACCTATACCTCTATGACAATCCAGAATTTATAAATGAAAGAGAATTTAGAAAGGATCTAGTTTTACCTGTTAATTTTCCATGTGAGATACCAAGATGAAAAGTCAAGGTGAATTGTCCCAGCTCCATGGCTAGTTAATGGCTAAGGGAGAGTTGAACCCACGTCTACTTGTTCCTGGCCCAGTGGTCTACTCTACCTTGCTTATGTTTTGACTTTGATTAATCTTTCTTAATTTGCAGGGAAGTTAGAGATCATATAGTACAATTGTCTCAATCTCCCAACAGTGTAGATGTAATTTTAGAAATAAGGTGATTTCAATGCCAAGTGAGATGCTTAACTCTCTGCTGTGTGACCTGGGCCAAGTTTCCGTACACTGATCCCTAGTTATGGACTATGACCTATAAATTCCTAACTGTCAAGCTCTCCTTTGCCGTTGAACTTTGTGCTGGTCACACAAAGGTCAGGGAGAAGCTGACATCCACCTGGAGGTGTCATCGTACATTTCCATTTCTGGGTTCTTCTGCGTTTGATCACTTTCTGCAAAATGCTGAATGTAAGTAATTGTCACATTTGCCATTACACTCAGAGTACAAATAATCCAGCATCGAGCACTTTGGGATTTCGATAACAACCTATGTTTGGTAATGTTGAAAGTGACAGATTACTCTTCAAATAAGATAAATAAATGGCTAAAAGCCAATATGTCAACACTTGATATGTCAGCTTTAAAGAAAGGATGGTAAATCTTGGTTAGATGCCTGAGATTAAAACCCTTTTTATAGTTGAGGACAATGATATTTTTAATGACATTAATTTACTGGACAAACTGTGGGTTTTTAACTCTGATAAACTAGGCATTTATTAGACTTTAAGAGCAGGGATAATTAAGTATTATTGCCCAGAAGAGGTGCTGTGGTGTTATTTATAGCCACGAGTATAAAAAACTTAACTTTTTATGTTCAAATGAATATTAATTCTTGCTTCATTAAATGCAGACTGAGATATTTGCATTGATGCTTTCTCTATTCTATTTCATTTCCCAAGTTGTTTGGGCTGCACGTTGTCATTATTATTTTTTTTTTTTTTGTCCCCCATCCCAAAACAACCCAAATGACCTTCCAAGTGGTGAGAGGGAGCCAGAGGGTATTTTCTGAGAGAATTGTGCCCTACATTCTCTAAGCAAAATCAGATTTTTTTCCCGGTAGCTTGGTGATTGTGAAGAACTTCTGAGAAAAAAAGGAAAAGCTTTTTGATATTTCCAAACTGATGATTCATGGGGCTCAGCTCATACATATCCTTCTAATTGGGTTAGTTAACATGTCATTATCTTATCGATGTTCGACAGAATCTTATAACCCAGTAAGCTGTTTGATAAAAATACTGTAACGATGGTCTGCAGGTGGTGAAATTTTACAAGCCCCTGTGGTGTAAGTAATTTCAGAAAAGAGTAAAACCAAATAACTAACGCAAACAGCCTGGTAATATAGTATGTATTGTCATTTATTTTAAAACAAACAAAGAAGATATGGACAGTCTTATTCTAATTGTCAGCCTAAGTCACAGATGCAGGGAGAAAATATGACTCCATCATGAACAATAAAACCAACTTTGCGAGTTCTACACTGTAGCTATGATTGTGGTCTCTCCCCACTATTAGCCCATAACTGGATGTGCAATTTCAAATGTCCTACACCTATTGCAACTTCCACCTCTTCAAAAAATCCAAAGACTCTTTTCTTATTAAAATTCCATACCTATATGCTTCATATTTCTTCTGCCTCCACCTGTTATGTCACCCTCACTCTTGATAGAAACTTATTTGGATAATGTCTGGAAGCAAAGCATTCCCCCCTGAAAAAGGTTAGGGATGGAGGCACTCTGTCAATAGCTGACAGGTCTAAATTTTTTAATGTATGAGCAGTATATGAAAATACAAATCACCACAGAGAGCCAGCCTAAAGCAGACTGAAAAGCTGTCATAAGCAATTTTCAAAAAGCATGAGTTATTTGGTTCCCTTCCAGGGGGAACAACTCCACAGGCATAAATTTGTGAATGGTACTTGACAATCTTAACAAGTCCTGCTCTCTCCAAGCTTACTGTATGGCCAACATGTGATATAGTCTGTCTGCTCACCTGTGTTCTGGGACCAGGAGAGAATTGACATGATAACTGGGAAAAGCTCAAGCCACCTTACTTACTGAGGCACGTGTCAAGGAACAGAGAAAATAATCTCACAATCTGGGCCTTTTGAAGCAGTTTATCTGCCAACAGATTATTTTTGGATCCTCCTCATACATATCAATTCATTGAGTGTCATAATATTGAGGGAAATAGTGGAATCCTTGAAGTGGGCCCCTCCCCCAATCACTTGTTTATATGCTGTAACACTGTAAGATTTTGTTCTTTCATTTGGCCCCAGGTTCATTGAAAAATCTTTACTAACTGAATAGCTTCCTCCCTGGTGTGAGAAGGCTGACTTTAGCAAAGGAGTGCATGACTGGCAGGTCGGTTCTAATTGAGTAAGTGTCAAGGTCAAAAACCAACAAGTGACGAAGATGAGGAAGCCCTGGAGTGATGTTTGTTTCAAATCATATTATGTCTTTGTTAATAGCACAGAGCTTTAGGGAGAATATGTAAAATTGAAAAAGCAAGCAAGTAACCATATAGCTTTATGCTATAGATGTTATAGCCACTAAAATAAAGAAACCTTTATTTTGTAGTTCTTAATAAAATTATGGCACATAAAATGTACTGATATCAGAATTCTTGAGAATACAACACTTGGGGATAAATGAAATCATGAATGTGTCCTAAAGGATTTGTGGTAGAAGAGTAAAATAAAGGCTTTTGTTCCTATAAATCAAGATCCCCCAGTGGCTTCTGCTGATGTTCCCATAGGACAATGATTCCCAAACTACTTTGATCATAACCCAAAGAAAGAAGAGATTATTGATTGGGATTCAGTATACACACAGATAAACACACTCATAACTTAAATACATAATATCTGAAAGAGACCTACTCCTATCTTCTGTGAGGCACTTTGTTACTCCTATTCTGTTTCAGTATTTCGTCTAAAAGGCTGATTATATCACACTAACTTGATGATACAACTTATCAAGAGTTTACAAAAAGCTATTGGAAATATGTTACACTGAAAATTTCCTTATTCCCAGAATATGCTGTGCATGTACCTTTCATTGCATCTATGTTCATAGCATTATTCCTTCCAGAATGCCCTACCTAAATCCTCGTCATTCTAGAAGTTACCAAGAAACACAATTATCACCTATTGAATCCTATTGGAAATAGTTGTGTGATTAATGGTATGTGGTCAGAAGATCCAGGAGCACAGGGACGCTATCCTTCACAAGCCATTACACTCATCAGGGTTCCTAATGGAACTACTTGCATAATAGAACTGGAAAGGAACATTTTATTATTAGCTATGGCTTCAACACCAAATCACAAGGTGAGGCAGCACAGATCGTGTAGAAAAATTCTTTTGTCTGAGTTTAGAGTTAGCCTAGAGACAAGAATCAAAGCAATGTTCTTAGTCATTGTATTCCACTACCATATGCTATATGTATTCATTCGCAATTCATTCATTCATTCAGAAAGATTTATTGGGTGCCTGCAATCATTATGTGTTTACTGTAATAACACTATGATAGTGGTCTCACTTTCACCAGTACCTGTGGAGTGAAAAGATTCTCTATTTCATTAAATCTTTCAACTTCTCTCTTTGGTTCCTTCATTGAGTACTTATCCTAATTGATTGGATTTGTCATGTAGTGAGTGCCTAGAAGCAGTACTTTTTCTGTTTTTAAGTCATGTTAGATTCTTATAGGTATATGCAACACTTGGCCCAAGAAATTGTTATGCAACAATGATTTTCTTTCTTCAACACTGTAGTTGGTCTAAGGCTAATAATTATTTGTTGGGTAAACGCACGAACATGTATTTATTTAAAAGGCTTTCTCTGTTGTCATGGCTATTTGTAACTGCTATGTAACCCAATTAGTTGTAGCAATTACATATTTGGAAAACTAAATGGTAGGAAACCTACTCCTAATTAAAGAAATGTGGGCTTTCAATGGTCTTATGAACTCAGGGAAGAGTTAGGAACTCTTCTCATATGGAAATGGTAACTTTTCTGGTTATGTATTGCTGTCTAATGGAATGTTTATCCTAGAATACAAATACTAACTTCTGATTATCTATCACTGCATAACAAGTTCTCCAAACTTAGTGGCTTAACACAACTGCTATTTTATTGTATCTCATGATTTGTGGGCCAAGAATTCAGGCAAGGCCTGAAGAGTGAATATTCTCTCTGTATAGGGTTGACTGAGATTATTTAGGGATATTTGGCTGGAAGATGGGCTGATCTGGAGGACCCAAGATCACTTCACTCCCATGTCTAGTACCTTAGCAGGGATGGTGTGTGGCTGGGCTTAGCAAGAACTGATAACCAGCAACCTACATGTGACATCTTCACAATGACAATTTTAGGGTAGTCAGATTTCTTACATAGCAGATCAGGACACTTCCAAAGAGAGTGTTCCAAGAGTGAGCCTTCTAAGGGGGATAAGTGGGAGCTATAAGACTTTGTACGATCTTGACTCAGAAGTCCCAGAATATACTGTCTTCACCTCTAAGAACAATGTATTAGTTTTCTATTATTGTATAACAAATTGGTCCAAAAGGTAGCAGCTTAAAACTGCAAACATTACTTTCTCACTGGTTCTGTGGGTCAGGAATCTGGCAGCATTTTAGATGATTCTGGCTCGGGGTCTCTCAGAAGACTGCAGTCAAGATATAGGCCAAAGCTGAGGTCTCACCTGAAGACTCAGTTGGAGAGGTTTTGCTTTGAAAGTCACTCATGTGGTTGTTGGCAGGCCTTACTTGCTCACTGACTGACGACCAGTGACTTCAGTTCCTCACCAAGTGGGCCTCACCATATGTTCCCTAAGTGACTTCATGACATGGCAGCTGGTTTCTCCCAGAACGAGTGATTTGAGAGAGAGAGGCACACAAACCAGAACCCACCGTCTTTTTTTAACCTAATTTGGGAGTGGCACAGCATCAATTCTGCCATATTTTATTCATTAGAAGTGAATTAGTAAGTCTAGCCCACACCCAAGGGAAGGTAAACTATGCTTCACTTCTTGAAGGGAGGAGTAGCAAAGAATTTTTGTAACCACCACAGTCCACTTTCTGGCCACAAATTTATTCACATTGCTCCCATAAGCAAAATACATGCACTTATCCCAAGGCCCCAAAATTCTCTCTATTATGGCATCAGCTCTAAATCCAGGATGTCATCATCTAAATCACGTCTCAGTATGAATGAGTCTCCTCTGCTATAGAACCTTAAATAAAGCTTCTTGAGTATATATCCTCTTAACATATAGATCTGTGAAACTACAGAGGCAAATTATCTGTTCCCCGCACAACCAAAATACAATGGTAGCACAGGTTTAAGGTAACTGATACAGACATTCCTGTTCAAAGGTCGGGGAATGGGAGATATGAAGAAGTCCCTGGTCCATAGAAATTCTGAAGTTCCTTGATTAGTTCTCAAGGTCTGGGAATGATTCTTCACAGCTCTCAGCTCCACTTTTGGGCTCTGAGTCATCCTTTGTTTTTCATGAAAGTTAGTACATGTTTGCGGCTGAGTAATTTTCTTTGCCTGTTTCCAGCAAGTAGAACTTTGGAGGTCCAAAAGCCATATTTCATTTTGTGCTCTCTCTGTCCCTTTTAGTCCAAGTTGACAATGTGTCCACATATATAATTTTTCAAAAATGTTTTGAGTCTTCTGTGAATCTTACGGGTGTCTACTCCATTAAACAAGGCTGCACTCAAGAATATCTTTGAGATAAACCCTTCTCTACTTGGGGCTTCAGCTGTGAACACTGAGGAACAGCATTCTTAATCTTTCTAAAAATCTTCTTGTTTAGTTGGAAGATTGGACACACCCCTAATCTCTTTAGAGGCCTTTTGTTTGGCTGAATAGTACACTGAAGCACTACCTTAGATCTTTCTCACAGGTATACCCTTTATCTGTGGATCAGGTTTTCTTGGCAGTACCCTGGATTTCATCTTTTCTCAGAAGCCATTTCTTAATTTTAGCATCACATGCCATATGGAAATGGTAAGAATTTTCAAAACTGGCAATTCCCACGTCCATTTTAACAATTCTGCCTTTAGTTCATCTTTATTCTCTTGCATTTTCCTATAAGCAGCAAGAAGAAACCAGAAAATAACTTCAACACTTTACTTGGAAATGCCCTTAACTAGATCACCCAGTTTATTAGGCACTTCACTTTATCCAACTTTCTGCAGGCAGCAGGGTTGCCGAACTTTACTGCCGCTCCATAATAAGGATCCCTTTTCCTCCAATTTCCAATAACATTTACTGCACTTTCCTGCAGATCCGCCCTACAGTCCTGTCAAAGACCATGAGACAGTTTCTTCAAGGGATGTTAGGCTCTTGGTACCACTCTCCTGAAAGCCCACTTTCTGGTTTCACTGCCTCTCCCACATTTGAGGGTTTTTTTATGGCAGCACTCCACTTTCAGGCAAGGCACCAAAATCTGTATTCGTTTTCTATTGTTTTGTAACAAATACCCCAAAATCTTAGCAGTTAAGAACAATAAGCATTTATTATCTCACAATCTTTGTGGGTCAGGAATTCAGAAGCAACACAGCTGGCTGTTTTCTGGCCGAAGGTCTCTCGTGAAGTTACAGTCATGGAGTTGGCTGGGGCTGCAGCCTCATCAGAAAGTTGTCCTGTGGAAGAGCCACTTCCCAGCTCACATTTGTAAGTAGACTAAGTAGTTCTTTACGGCCGTGGCATTTTCCATTGTCTGTTTATATAATATCCTTTAACAAGAGGATCTTGGACGTGTTTTAAGGAAATTACATAACAAATTAAGTGACAGCACAGTGAAAGTCGGGTATTTGAAGGTGAATTTTAGGGTCAGTCTTACTAGCTGTTATTTTATGATGAAATTTACTAATTAAAAATGATCACAGGGCCTGGCCCCGTGGCCGAGTGGTTGGGTTCGCGTGCTCCGCTGCAGGCGGCCCAGTGTTTCGTTGGTTTGGGTCCTGGGCGCTGACATGGCACTGCTCATCGGGCCATGCTGGGGCAGCGTCCCACATGCCACGGCTAGAGGGACCCACAGCGAAGAATATATAGCTATGTACTGGGGGGCTTTGGGGAGAAAAAGGAAAAAATAAAAAAATCTTAAAAAAAAAAATGATCACAGTGTAACACAAACAAAAACTTCCCAGATACAATTTTTTGTGGTAATGAGTTTTTATTCTCTTACTCACATGATGAAGTTTTAAAGTGTCATGTGTAGTTTGGTGGGTATATACATTTTATTAGTAAGCAATAAATGCTTGTTTTAAAGTACCTCTTTTTGAAAGTTCTACTTTTAAATCGCTCTCATTTGGTTTTGTTAATTGAAAGACTGTGTTAAAATAAAACGCTAGTAAAATATTGTAATTACTTCATTGCCTTCCTTCTTCCTCCACCTTAGATAGAGTTGTGATTTCTAAGGGTGTGTTTAGCTTTGTGCTCTAGTATACCTCAATCCTATTTTCAGCCCTCAAATAGGCACAACAAAGGGTGCTTTCTTTGTCCCATGCTTGTAAATGACTGGCGAAATGAGTATCTCTTTTGAAAGCAATTTCTACTATTGTAACAAACTGGAATCAAAATGGCCAATCAGTGATAAGCCAACCCTTATTAACTTGCACTAAATTATTTTCATTTGGCAGATAAAATAACCAGTTTTCTACTCTTAATTACAGTTTGGTCTAATAGGGTTGGCAATTCAAGCTGGGGAAAAAATGCTGTATTTAATTGCTCTTAGAATTCACTATTTTTTTTTAATGATTAAATTTTGAGAAAGTTCCAGAGAAACTTGAAGAATCTGCATTTTGTTTTCCAAGTTACTCTTACTCTTAAAAATTGAAACAACTCTAGCCAGTGGACATTTTAAAATTGTGCTGCTGTATACTGGCCTCTATGCCTTTATAGAACTTATACTATTATTAGAAAATGGTTAATTCATTTTATAAGCCACTAATGTTCTCTTTTTACTTCTCTAGTGCATGAATATAAGTTGTGCTGCCCCTTGGGACTCTATCTTATTGTAAAAGGTAAACAAAATTGCCACTTATAGAGAAGAGAGGTAATATGGTTAAAAAAAAAAAAAAAAACACCCTACAGGCTTTAGAGCCGCAAGTACTTAAGTTCAAATCCTGACTCAGCTGCCTACTAGTTGGGTGACCTTGGCATGTTAGTAACCTTGAATGTGCCTCTGAGATGATGTAAAGAGTGCCAGTATAAGTATTTAATGCTTCCAGTAGAGTATCTGATTTCTAGGATATGCTCTGTAAATTTTGGTTGTTATTGCTATTTCTACCCTAGTCGAAATATGACACTAAATTTTAAAATACCCCCACATTGGCATTAAAGTGCACCCATCTCCTCCCGGTCCACATCCCCATGTCACAAGTCTGGCTGGAATTGAGAAACAGTGGGTTACACAGTCATGAGATTAGAGTTTTAAATTAGGTTAGATGGAATTTTTAATAAGAGAAGGTGGCTGGGAAACTATGGGATTTGCTGAAGGTGTCTTTAAAGGATGGGAAAGCAGGTCAGAGTGTAGATGAAGTCAGTTATTGGAGAAAACTAACTAGTTCAAATTTGGGAAGGAAGTGAAGGGAGAGAGGTAAGAAAAGAAGGACCTTGATCTGTTGTTCTTTTTCTAAGAAAATCATAGGCCATCACTTAAGGAAATAAACAGTTGAAATCATAACTGAAAGATACATGGTGATGTTTTTAGCTGTTCAAATTTGAATCAAGAATTATAATGACTTACAAATGCCACCAGCTATAACTCCTGTGTAACTTCCATTTAGCAAACTTTTTGTGCTTTTGTCAAATATCCAATGTTATACCATTTTAATTTGTATTGAAATTGAAGCCTAGTCAGTTTCCCAGGGGGTGGAAATTCAAAGATACAGAGTTTTCTCCCCATTACTTTCATACTTGGTATAAATAAATTACAGTATGAAAGTATTTATTCTAGAACTTAAAACAGTGCCTGACACAGTTGGTGCTCAGTAAGTATTTTTTGGTTGCATGAAAGTTGATTTAATTAATTTGAGAATCTTCCTTTAGTGTACTAATTCTAACATGATTTTATTAGGTTAAATTCAAAGGAACTATTTTCATCTCATCTGCACAAAATCCTCTATAAAACATTCTCAGCTGTAAAACAAGCACTTGCATACACAACATCTTTCAGTAGATTTACTTATTTGCATAACTTTTAAGGATTTAGTCATTGAACCTTAGGAAAAAGTAAAAATCTAGAAAGGCCTAAAAATAAAGCATTTATTATGTGTACTAGAAGACTCTGCAATTCAGAAATACTGATATTTTATTTAATCCATTAAAATTCACTAATTGTTTTTATTAAACAAATAATACATGTTGGTTGTCAAAAATAAAAATGACCAAGGTGTATAAAAAGAAGAAAGAAAAAAAGTATCCATCGTCATTCAAAAAAAAAATCACCGTTAATGGATTTTATATGCGTATATAAGCACATAGGCACATGTAAGAATGATGAAAGGATATTAAAATTCAGATGATCAATTGTGTCCTTTCATCCCGTTTCTTCTTTCTTCTACCTGTTTTGCCAGCTTTTGTGACAGTTGTCTTCCTGGGTTCTTTCAATGCTATCCACATAAATTTTTACAGATCTATGGCTTTTAAAATTATTCCAGCCCATAGGGATATATGGTATTGATGTCAACAGAAGAGAAAGAAAAAGCAACAATTTCCCCGTGTATTCATTTCTTAATTGTTCCATGGGTCTTTCAGTTTTAGGGTAAAATCCAATTACTCCTGTTTGAGTAGATGCTCCTACTCCCTCAGCCTCATAATGAAGACTCTGTACAGCCTGCAAGGGACACAGCCAGGAGGAGGAGGCGGGCAGAGGGAGAGGATGTCGTGGCCCTGCGCCAGCTTCATATGTAAAATGGTGTTCTCTTTTAAACTTGGGCTATTGTGCAACTTTTCTGAGGGGATATTGGAGCAGCCTTCAGTTATGAAGCAACTATCAGATAACTCAGGTTCGGGTTTCCAGACTATGAAAGCAATGAACAAATACATTCTCTTTGTTTCTATATCTACTGAATCTGCAGTTTTCCAGCAGCTTTTTTCTCCCTGTCGTGCATTTAACTTAATTCTGACAGAAACCGTGGATGAATTTTGTAATAGACACTATTGGTACGTAAGTCCCAGACAGGCATTTTGGATAGGTTAATATCAGCAAAAATTTTAGTGAGCAGTCAGGGAATGATACAGAAAACATGTAATTGGCCTCCCTATGAAATAGTCGACTGATACTCTTCTGATGGGGCTTCAGATTCATCTAAATCTGAATAATTTGTGTTAAGTGATCTGCAACACATTCAAGGCACCATCAAGGGTGCATTTTGGGCAGAAGGCATAGTTTAGAAATTAGGACCTCATGGGTTATATTTTTTTTTCTTTCTGTTTGAAAATATACTACATATGTTCTGTTTTGTTCTGGGACTGTCACATAGCCCTAAAATGTTTACAGCTTTTAGCCAGAGGGAGAAAGAAGGGCGAGCGAGGGGATGTAGCCAGGGGAAGATAATCCCATAAAACTGCCCCAGTGCATTATTTTACCTTTCTCACAGTGAAGTCTGAGGTAACCCTCACTGAAAAATAATTTTATTAAGACCTGTCATATAAAAGTGCCTTTAGGAATAGATGTTGCTTTACAAGTAGTGTAAAACCATCTTTTTATTAAAATGTCTAACAAGATAAAATAGGTCTGGAGGAGGATAGCCTACGTGGCCAAAATTAGGCCTCCCTCAGTTTACCTGCATCTATCTCCTTTGCATTTTTGGTGGTAGATCTGAACGTGACTGTAATTAGGCTTTTTGATTGTCTTCTCGAGATTCTGGGCTGTATGATAGAGTTGGCTTTCATGCTGATTTAGGCTCTAAGCATTTTGAGAATTCTTGCTAATGACTTAAATGCATACGTTTGAAAGAGGTGGCTAACCATAATGTCCTTTGTGTGTAGCAAAAATTCACTTCCTGGCCATTCAAGTTTTCTGTGTAAATGTGGAAAGTTTGTCCTTATAATTCCTTTGATCTGCTTGTTAGATAAGTTTGAAATATCCCTGAAGCCACAAATTGCCACCAGCTTAACACTTTGTATGCCTATAGCCAAACAAATAAATATACCATTTTCCTTATTCAGGAAACAGTTCATGAATGTTTACTGAAAACTAAGGGAAGCTACTTGAAATGGAAAGTTTCTCTCCAGTAGCTCACAGTAATAACATCAATTTTTCTAACATCGATATAATAAACGTTTCAGTTGTTTTTTAAAATTGCCCTTATATTGTGATGTATTCTAAATTTAATAGTTTTGTTATGAATGTGTAGTATAGAAGTGCTCTCTTCACTTGCATTCACTCTCAATTAGTTGTCTAGTCAGAAACCTGAGCATCTCCCTCACTTTCTCTCTCCCTTGCCTCAGCCTTCTTCACAGAGACAGACTGCTGCCTTCCCAGGGCTTCTTGCCTCCATGCCCTCTTTGCCATTCCCATTCCCCACTGTTATGCAGACTCTTCTCCTGCCCCATCTAGCTTGTCACAACAGCCCCCTTATGGGTTATTCAGTCCACTCCTTTCAGTATTGCCAAACTGTCTCCTTTTCGGCATAAACTCAAACATAATACTTTCCTCGATACCAACTATGTTATCTGCAAGGTGAAGTCCAAAGGCCATAGAATATCACAAAAAGACTTTACAATCTGTCTCTGATCTCCATCTTAAATCTAATCTCCTACAGTTCTCTCCAAACTATGCTTCAGCCAGTAACAACTGACCCTCTTCATTATGTGAACCTTAAATTCTTCAGGGCCCTTGCACATTCTGTGCTGTTCACCTACAGGCTCCCTTCCTCCTTTCTCTCTCAGGTAAAAAATTCTATCCATCCTTGAGGTCAGCGTACAAGTCTTGTACCCAGTGGGTTGGCCCCTCCCTTACTACATTCCTAACTTCTTCTTACTCCTCCACCCCTGGGGCAACAAAAGTATTTGAATCTATTGAGTGCTATACTCTCTCAAAAATCAGAATCACCAATGATTTTACTTATCATGATTGATCAGAGATTAAAAGATTATTTTCTATTTTGTATAAGAAAATCATTAAAAGAAAATACTAAGCCCTTTGAGGGCAGGGTCATGTCTTGTGTATTACTTATCTTTCTCCACACAGTGTCTTGTATAGTGTTTGGTGTTAACATGAACTAAACTGAAAAGAGAAGCTATTATGTCGGCGGATTTAGGGAGCTTAATATCTTCTGTGCCATCTTATATCTTATTGTTGAGTGACTCTTATCACTTAATAATGAAGTCATAATTTTTCCTGTATTGAGAAGTCTAAAAAGGGAAGCCATAAGAAGCTTTAAAAACATTTAAAATTGACAGCATGTCTTCCTCCTTCTGCTCATTTATTTGAATTAAATCACCTTGATAGCGACAGATAGCATATAACCATCCAGCCATGTGATGGGAACTTGTGATCCTAGCCCGCTTAATACTGAACCGCAGTAGCTGGTAAACCTGAGGATGAATATTTGAGAAAATATGTGCTCTCTTTTGTTTAGTTGACTTTTTGCTGCTCCTATTTTCATGTTATTTCTGTCATCTCGTATCATGATTTCATTTGTAAAGAACAGTTGTGAGCTGGACAGACCATTTGTAGCAGCAGAATTATATCAGCGGATTCTGGACCATCTTCTGCTCCCCCAAAATACTTGTTGGGTATGAGATATTTGCATCAGGAACATGAAGGACGAGGGAGGCAATATTTTGGTTATTTTAAAAAAGTGTCCCAGATGACTCACATACACCCCCAGCTCTAAGGTTGAAAACCATTGAAAAAAGATATAGTGCACATGTTATAATATCAATAATTTCAGATTCTAAGAGTTCTAAAATATCCTCTTAATACGCTAAGTACATAAAAGTACTAGAAATATAAGGTCGGTCATGGTGGGGGTTGGGATAACAGGGAGTAGAGAATAAACATACTGACAGACCGCATTGAAAAATTTGATTTACAGTTTCTATTAAAACAATAATGAGATTGTTCTTCTAATAATAACAGAGAGAGAGAGAATCTTTAATAAAGTCTCCTGAAATGTTAGGTAAGTTTTAGTCAATCTTGGCATATAATTCATTCACTAAACAATTTTTGTTAATTACTTTTTATGTGCCAGGCACAGTGGCAGTCACTAAAAATGCAATACCAAACAAAATATAGACCCAAGAAATGGATAAGTAGAAAGATAATTTACAAGAAGGTGTATATGATAAGAAGGAAGAAATCCTGGGTTTGCCCCGGGATTGAGCTCTGTGACTTTGACTTCTCCTCCTGGCCTGTGGACCCCTGGGGCGCCCACTGCATAGAGATGTGGGCCCCAGGCCATCTAGGGGAGAGCATCAGAGAAATTCCAAAGCCCTGTCTTGCTTGGGAGCTCAGAGACAAGTTTTCAGAAGACTTATCATCTGGAAGAATTATCTGAATTAACTCGTCCAATTATTGTCAGTCTTGGCTGCCAGCCCATATCATTTGAAGACCTTAAAACACCCATGAACTCTGGATCTGAGAGTCTCAGATATCAGTGACTTTTTTTTTCAATTTACTACTTTTGTGTTTTTTTTCAGTTTCCTAAGTTATGAGTTGATGATTGCTATAGAAGAGTGCTAGGTATATGGGGTTCATTGTACTATTTTACTTTTATGCATGCTTGAAATGTTCCAAAATAAAAAAGATTGAGGAAAAAGATTGAATGAAAACTCTCCAAGTCACTCAGATGCACTGTCAACTTGGAGACTCACTGAAAAAGTCTGAAAGAGAGATACCTAGCAGGTACAAATTTCAATACACAAACTCACAGATTAGGGTAACTTTTTTCTTTTAAATCAACTTAATTTCTACCTAGAACTCCCTTTTTACTTCATGCTAGAAACTTAATCTCAGTCAGTTAAGGTCTCTGCCTGCCCCACTTTCTCAAGGATGGTCTATATTCGAGCTTCTCTTAGTGCAAGACATCAGAAATGAGTATCTAAAGGAGGTGAAAGACCTATACATTGAAAACTATAAGACATTGGTGAAAGAAACTAAAGGAGACACAAATAAATGGAAAGATATTCTGTGTTCATGGATTGGAAGAATTAATATTGTTAAAATGTCCATACTACCAAAAGCCATCTATAGATTTAATGCAATCCCTGTCAAAACTCCGATGGGAGGGCTGGCCCTGTGGCCTAGTAGTTAAGCTCAGCATGCTCAACTTTGGCAGCCCGGGTTCAGTTCCCAGGCATGGATCTATACACCTCAATGGAGGCCATGCTGTGGCAGCAACCCACACACAAAATAGAGGAAGATTGGCACAGATGTTAGCTCAGGGTGAATCTGCCTCACCAAAAAAGAAAAAAAATTCTAATAGAATTTTTCACAGAAATAGAATAAGCACTCCTAAAATTTGTGTGGAACAATAAAAACCTTGAATAGCCAAGCAGATTTGAGAAAGAAGGACAAAGCTGGAGGCGTCACACTTCCTGATTTCAAACTGTACTACAAAGCTATAGTAATCAAAACAGTAGGGTAGTAGCATAAAAACAGACACATAAGTCAAAAAACAGAATAGAAAGCCCAGAAATAAACCCATGCATATATTGTCAATTTACAACAAAGGAGCCAAGAATATACAGTGGGGAAAGTACAGTCTCTTAAAAAATTGGTGTTGGGAAAACTGGACAGCCACATGCAAAAGAATGAAACTGGACCACTATTTCATACCATACACAAAAATTAACTCAAAATGAATTAAAGACTTAGACGTAAGACCTGAAATCATAAAACTCGTAGAAGAAAACATAGGCGGTAAGCTCCTTGACATCAATTCGGCAATGATTTTTTGGATTTGATACCAAAAGCAAAGGCAACAAAAGCCAAAATACACAAGTAAAACTACATCACACTAAAAAGCTTCTGCCTAGCAAAGGAAACCATCAACAAAATGAAAAGGCAACCTATGGAAATGGGAGGAAATATTTGCAAATCACGTATCTGATAAGATGATAAGAAGTCCAAAATATGCAAGGAATTCATACAACTCAAGAACAAAAAAACAAATAGCCCAATTAAAACATGGACAAAGAACCTAAACAAACATTTTTCCAAAGAAGACTTACAAATGGCCAGCAGGTACATGAAATGATACTCAGCATCACTAATAATGAGGGAAATCCAAATGAAAATCACAATAAGGTATCACTTCAAACTTGTTGAGGTGTCTATTATCAAAGAGACAAGAGATAACAGATGCTGGTGAGGATCTAGAGAAAAGGAAACACTTGTGTGCTGGTGCTGGGAATGTAAACTGGTACAGCCACTGTGGAAAACAGTATGGAGGTTCCTCAAGAAATTAAAAATATGAGTACTGCATGACCTAGCAATTCCACTTCTGGGTATATATCCAAAGGAAATAAAATCGTTATCGCAAAGAGATATTTGTACTCCCATGTTCATTGCAGCATTATTCATGGTAGCCAAGGTATGGAGACAGGCTAGATGTTGGTCAACAAAGGAATGGATTAAGAATATGTGACATATATATGTATACACACACACAGTGAAATATTATTCAGCCTTAAAAAAGAAGGAAACCCTGTCATTTGCAACAACGTGGATGAAACTGGAGGGCATTTTGCTAAGTAAAGTAAGCCAGACAGAGAGAGAAATACTGCATCGTATCACTTATATGTGGAATTTTTTTTTTTTTAAAGATTTTATTTTTTCCTTTTTCTCCCCAAAGCCCCCCGGTACATAGTTGTGTATTCTTCGTTGTGGGTTCTTCTAGTTGTGGCATGTGGGACGCCGCCTCAGCACGGTCTGATGAGCAGTGCCATGTCCGCGGCCAGGACCCGAACCAATGAAACACTGGGCCGCCTGCAGCGGAGCACGCGAACCTAACCACTCAGCCACGGGGCCAGCCCATATGTGGAACTTTTTAAAAAAAAGAGTTGAACTCGTAGAAATAGAGAATAGAAAAGTGGTTTTCAGGGGCTGAGGGTTGGAAGAAATACGGTGTGGTTGGTGTAAGGGTATTAACTTTTGGTTATAAGATGAATGAGTTCTGAGGATCCAATATATAAATGGTGTCTATAGTTGATAACACTGTTTAATAATTGAAATTTGCTAAGAGAGTAGAACTTAAATGTTCTCACCAAAAAAAGTAAGTATATTGAGGGGATGGACATGTTAACTCGATGGGGGGAATCCTTTCACAATGTATATGCATATCAAATCATCATGGTGTATATTTTAAATATCTCACCATTTTATTTATCCCTCAATAAAACTGACAAAAAAGAAATGATTATCTGATCTTCATGTCTTCTCCTGTCTACCTGTCATCCACTGAGAAATCCTCATTCTGACCTGGTTTTCAGTTAACAGTTCAGGCAAGTCACTGTTGAGAATGCCCTCATTCAACGTGATAGGCCATTCGAAGTTTAGCTCTCTTTCATTTACTTCCATGACCCTTTTCAATGAATTCTCTTAAAATATATTGTCTAGTTTATGATTTTCTTCCCATGTTTGCCCTCTACCACATCCCCAGGGTTAAGCTTTTGAAATTCAAATGCCAAGAATTTACCCTTTTAAAAACATTTCCATGGGCCGGCCTGGTGGTGCAGCGGTTAAGTGCGCATGTTCTGCTTTGGTGGCCTGGGGTTCGCCGGTTCAGATCCTGGGTGCGGACATGGCACCACTCATCAAGCCATGCTGTGGCAGGCATCCCACATATAAAGTAGAGGAAGATGGGCACGGATGTTAGCTGAGGGCCAGTCTTCCTCAAGCAAACAAGAGGAGGATTGGCAGTGGATGTTAGCTGAGGGCTAATCTTCCCCAAAATAAATGAATAAATAAATGTTTTCAACTCCCTAATCTACATGTTACTTCTTCTTAGAATGAAAAATGTATGTTGGGAGGATTCCCAAAGTTAATTGAAAGGCAGAGGCAACAAAGAGATACAAGGGGTTGAGTTATGCAGAGATCCAACATTGATATTATAAGATATCCTATACCACAAAGAAAACAGTGCATGAAAAGACCTGGACGCAAAAGAATTCATGCCCTGATCAGGAACATAAAAAATAATTCAATTCTGAATTGAATTCAGTTATTCAAACTAATTCAACATTTAAAGATAATGCGTCTGAAGTGGCCAAGAATAAGACTAGTAAGGTAAATGGTGACCTTTGGATCATGAAGGGCCATGCATGCTATATAAGATTGTAACCACGGGCCCTCCAGGACCAGTTCTTATCTGGGGTCTTAGCTGACCCCATGTTATCAACAGTTAAGAAATTGTCTTTCAGCGATGACATAAAGAGATGGAAAGACATTCCTTGCACATGGATTGGAAGAATAAACATAGTTAAAATGTCCATACTACCTAAAGCAATATACAGATTCAATGCTATCCCAATCAGAATCCCCAGAACATTCTTCACAGAAATTGAACAAACAATCCTAAAATTCATATGGGGGAACAAAAGACCACGAATTGCTAAAGCAATCTTGAGCAAGAAAAACAAAGCCGGCGGAATCACAATCCCCGATTTCAAAACATACTACAAAGCTACAGTGATCAAAACAGCATGGTACTGGTACAAAAACAGGTCCACAGATCAATGGAACAGAATTGAAAGCCCAGAGATAAAACCACACATCTATGGACAGCTAATCTTCGACAAAGGAGCAGAGGGCCTACAATGGAGAAAAGAAAGTCTCTTCAACAAATGGTGCTGGGAAAACTGGACAGCCACATGCAAAAGACTGAAAATCGACCATTCTTTTTCACCACACACCAAAATAAACTCAAAATGGATCAAAGACCTAAAGATTAGGCCTGAGACAATAAGTCTTTTGGAAGAGAATATAGGCAGTACACTCTTTGACATCAGTTTCAAAAGAATCTTTTCGGACACTGTAACTCCTCAGTTGAGGGAAACAATAGAAAGAATAAACAAATGGGACTTCATCAGACTAAAGAGCTTCTTCAAGGCAAGGGAAAACAGAATTGAAACAAAAAAACAGCTCACTAATTGGGAAAAAATATTTACAAGCCACTTATCCGACAAAGGGTTAATCTCCATAATATACAAAGAACTCACACTGCTTAACAACAAAAAAACAAACAACCCGATCAAAAAATGGGCAGAGGACATGAACAGACATTTCTCAAAAGAAGATATGAATATGGCCAATAGACACATGAAAAGATGTTCATCATCGCTAATCATCAGGGAAATGCAAATCAAAACTACGCTAAGATATCACCTTACCCCCGTTAGATTGGCAAAAACATCCAAAACCAAGAACGACAAATGTTGGAGAGGTTGTGGAGAAAGAGGAACCCTCATACACTGTTGGTGGGAATGCAAACTGGTACAGCCACTATGGAAAACAGTATGGAGATTTCTCAAAAAGTTAAAAATAGAAATACCCTATGACCCAGCCATCCCATTACTGGGTATCTATCCTAAGAACCTGATATCAGATATCTCAAGAGTCCGTTGCACCCCTATGTTCATCGCAGCATTATTTACAATAGCCAAGACGTGGAACCAGCCTACATGCCCAGAAACTGATGATTGGATAAAGAAGATGTGGTATATATACACAATGGAATACTACTCAGCCATAAAAAAAGACGAAATTGGCCCATTCACAACAATGTGGATGGACCTCGAGGGCATTATGTTAAGCGAAATAAGTCAGTCAGAGAAAGACGAACTCTATATGACTCCACTCATAGGTGGAAATTAGTATATTGAGAAGGAGATCTGATCGGTGGTTACCAGGGAAAAGGGGGGGTGGGGGGAGGGTACGGAGGGGGAAGTGGTGTACCCACAACATGACTAACAAAAATGTACAACTGAAATTTCACAAGCTTGTAATCCATCATAACATTAATAAAAAAAAAAAAAAAAGAAATTGTCTTTCAGAAAGTTTGCAAAGTCACATAGCCAGAGCATGCACAGAAGAAGAAATCTTGACCTGAAATGACCAAGGAGCCAAAGATTCTCCTCTCCACAGAACCAGAGGACTGGGACATGATCAGAACTCAAAAGTTGGACTCTTATCCGAAGTGAGGGTCTGTCATTGAGGAAGATCCAGTGTTAGAATTCCTTCCCCACCTTACCCTAAATGTTTGGAACCTTACCATAAATGCTTGAAGCCCACCAATCAAAACCTGTCCCACCAGCGTTTCCACATGCCAGTCTATTCTCCCTAACCTCTTAAATTTTGCCCCAAATCTTGAATCAGGGAGACAGATCTGAAGGCGCATGCCCCCTGTCACCCTGCAGATGGATCTCACAGAGTAAAGCTAATCTCTTTTCCCAAAATCTGATGCCATATTTAATTGGCTTGTTTATGCTCATTGGGTAGGAGAACCCTATTTTTGTTTGGTAACAAGATGATTAAACTATATCTTGAAAGCAGTGGAGAGGCACTAAAAGGTTTAAAGGAGAGAAGTGACCTGACAAGACTTATGTTTTATAAAGATTAATTTGGCTGCCTTATAGAGTGGATAGGGTAATGAGACTGGATGCAAGGAGATTGAGCCTATTGCTATACGTTAGGAAAGATCATGATAGCTTGGACTAGGATAGTAGGCACAGAAACTAAGAGTTGAGCAATATGAGAGATTTTTAGCCTTGATAGCACTTGGTGATTGACTGAATGTAGGGAGTGAGGAAAGGTGAGGTAATACAGATGACACCCCAGTTTCTACCATGGACAATTGGTCAATGATGCAACCATTTTTTAATATAGAAAACAGCAGTTGGTTTGGAGAAATGGCAAGTGCAAGGAGAAGGAATTCAATGAATTCGGTGAGTTCCCGATTGAACATGTTAAATTTGATGTGTCTTTTGGTCATCCCAGTAGAAACATCCAGTTAGACCATTGGCTCTGTAGGTCTGGAGCTTGGGGTGGAAATCTGCGAAGATATGGATTTGTCTGTTATCAGCATGTGCAAAGGTAAAACTGAATTTCCTGTGATGCAGATTAACTTCAATTTGGAATAGCAAAAAGTTTCCCTAAGTTGTGGTTTATTTGAACTTCTATTTTATGTTAAATCTTTACCCTAGAGTGCTCCTAACAGTTAAATTTGATCAAAACTAATTAGTCCAAAATTATTGGAACTATGACATATTGTCATTGCTTGCTTGAGTTTACTTGATATAGCTCTTCCTCTACACAAGAAAAAATGTTGAAGGGCATATTTTTTAAAATTTAAGATGAATTAAAATTAATTTTATTTTGGATCCCTCCCCTTAAGATAATAGAATGTCATAAAATGAGGGTTGGGCCTCTCGGGCCTAAAATAGGCACTGGAGAATTTGGATAGGAACTTGAAGATGAGTTGTTATTACTTGTGAAGAATGTAATCTTTCGTATCCACTCCTGTAGGATTTCTTCTTTAAAGCATTGAATAGCTGCTAAATTCAATCCAACTTATATTCCCTTGGAGTGAGGATACATTCTGCAGAAGGACTAAAATGCAAGTCTAATAATGTATTCTTGTAAGATTACTAAATACCTGGTAAGAATACTAAAGCTCTTGAATTTCAGAACATTTTTTAAGAGCAAAGTAATATTTAGCAAGAAGAAAAGGAGGAAATGGAGCAGTTGAAAAGAAAAAAAAAAAATCAAAACCTACTTGTGGGCAGTAGGCTGGCTCCCTTCATCTTGACCAAGCTATTCTGATGTCCTCAATTTGTTGTTTTGATTTGAAATTATTGCTTTACTCTCATCCAGGACAACTCATCTTACCACACCAGCTTATAAACCTTTCATTGCAAATCTGCCGAGTGTGAAGCCAAAAGTTAGGGAGAGACCTATCAACTAGAAAAATTACCTTTAAAAATATTTTGTTTAGAAAGACCATTTTAATTTGAAAATGTTATTTTATTTTGTGTGTGTGTGGCAACAAAAACACAGAAGAAAGGTGCAACCCCCAACTCCGTCTTCACAGTGTCAATGTTGCACTGACAAGAAATGCTACAACCTTTAGGCGTTCAAGAAGTGGCTGATTTGTGAACAGCGTTCCTCCTAATGAGTTGTGTGTTGTGAGGCAGAACTTATATTCCCCATGGACCCTGTGCTCTCAGAACTATTAATTTATCTTCTCTGAATTAATGCTGTCTGTGTTAATCGTACAGGGTCCAGCCCTTGGCAAAGTCCTCACCTACTTAGGGAGAACACCAAGCTAAAATAAGCCCAGTGTCCTTTTAGGTTAGTACGTTGGACAACAGTGGACTCACTCAGCAAGAAAACCCTTCTTTTCTTTATAAGAAAGCTTCTAAGTTCTGTGATTTAACACGAGCCTGTAGAAAGCAGAGAGCTGTTTGATGCTGAATTCTGAGCAAAGGGTTCTTTGTGGGAAGGTCTGTCAAACAGCGTAGTTACCATGGCAACCCTGGCTAGATAACCCATTTGGGAAAATACTTGTAGGACCTAACACTCTATCATCTGTCATTCAATAATTTCATGTTCATAATAACTAGGAAATCAATGGCTATCCTCTGAGACAGTTTGTGGAAAGGGCAGGCATGCTATTGGCAGCGCACAGCTTACATTTGCTTCTATTTGTGGTGATTCTCGTGCCAGGTTAGGAGTGTGAGAAAGAACTGGTTTGTTTGGACTGGCACAAAGATTAAAGGCAGGTTCAGTTTGAATCTAATTACAACTATCGTGTTTACATGTACAAAAGAGAAAGAACCAAATGGCATATTAATAAAGCATTTGCGAGGCTGTTAGGAAGTAAGGTTCACCTAATATTAACATTTCACATTTTAAAATTCTGCAAGAAAAGATGAGACCAAGTTATCACGTGACTGGCATGAACAAATTGGGTAACGTAAAAGGCATTTTTCTTATCTTAGCTTTCTAATTAAACTGCTTATCATTGTAGAAGCTGTGTTACCTGCATGTTATGTACAGAATATAAAGTGATCATAGAAAAGTAATTAAAATTCTTAAACATGCAGCCCGTTGATGTTACATACAATTAGTTTTTAGAGTGTGAGGTTTGATAATAAGGCAAGTTAGCAGAGTAGAGAAATATATACTTAATAATTACCTTGACAGTTTTTATCAACTGGAAAAAATGCCAGGAATAATTTCAGTTAATGGATATTATAAATAAGAAAGCATGATGAAGTGAGACCACAAAGTGAGTAGAAGAGGAAAATTAAGCATTTTGTATTCTATAAAGAAAGGGACATTTCACCTTTATGGAAACATTTAGAAGATACTGATTCATACATTATGAAAAGCTTAATTGTTTTCAGTTTAGGAATGTTTTGAAACATAAAGATAAAGATGTTTGTAAATTGCTTTCCTTTCAGCACAACGGGTTTTTATTCTAAGCTGCTCCCAGTGAAGTGCTATCATAGAAGGGAGCTGTGTTTCTATAAGTTTACAGAGTTCAAGTTTTGTCAGGGTAGAAGTGTGGTAGCTGATTAAAACATTGTCTTTTTCAACATAACAGATAAAGTCTTCTAAAGTGAAAATGGTATTTTATCCAAAAGAGGAGTAGCTCTTTAAAGAGCTATGCTGAATATGAGCATATAAAATAGAAAGATTATATGGTCCCTCTTATTCTAAAGCCTGAGGTTACTGAAGACTTTTAAAGTCAGAATTTTATACATTTTTTCCCAGTGAACAATATGGTATTCTTATTGAATTCTCAAAGATTGGGTTGAGCAAGTTTACCATTCCTCTTTATCGTCTTTCTTTCTCCCTCTTGAACTTACTTCCCTTTCTCTCCATCTTTTTCTTTCTTCTTATTACTTTTGGGGCTGAAGGATATTCATTTCTATTATTAGTGCTTGCTTGAATGAAAAATTAAAACTTCTGGTAGCTTTTATTTTAAAAACTTCTGCTAATGTTCTAAGCTATTTGGGTAGATAAGTGGAATCCAAATGGTATCAAAGGCAAAACTATTTCTATTATGGAATGAATTTTGGCTACAATTTACTTTTAAAAGAGAGGGTTGATTATATTTCTACAACAGAGATAAGAAATATAACAAAAGTTGAAGATGACAAAATGTTCTATATAAAGGGATTTACCATGTGTTTGTTTTAGGAAACAAATTTTAAATATCTCTTATTTTTTATAAAAAGGTTAAAATCTATGCTATTTTGTCATTCCTGTATTCACTTATCTACTACATATATTTCTTTATCAGCTCCCCGTATGCTGAGTGTAGAAGTTGCAAAAAGATAAGACTTCTATCCTCAAGTACGTCTCAGTTCATTGAAGAAAAAGATAAATAGACAGTGGAATTCGAAGGGAACACTGAGGAGAAATATTTCATCTATCATTCTTAGTAGGATTTATTTCCCTTACTGTAGAATTTACCAATATGAGGTGGTTTCTGACAATATTTTTTGGCATTTCATTTATTTACTACTTTATAAATGAAGATTCAGAAATACCAACATGTGAAAAATTTCTCTGGATTCTCAATCAGATTCAGATATTTAAAAAAATATTTTTCAATATTCTCAATGAAGCTCAGAGACAACTAGCATTAGCATGTGTATTGATTCTGTAGGGCTGCCTTAACACAGTACCACAAACTGGGTGGTTTAAAACAATAGAAATTTGTTGCCTCACAGTTTTGGAGGCCAGAAGTCGGAAATCAGGGTGTCAGCTGTGTCATGTTCTTGCTGAAGCCTCTAGAGAAGGAACTTTTCCTTGCCTCTTCTAGCTTCTGGCGGCCCCAGGTATTCCTCAGTTTGTTGAAGCGTAAACAGTAATTACCTCTGTCTTCACATGGCATTCTCCCTGTGTCTTCACATGGCTGGCTTCTTATAAGGACACCAGCCATATTGGCCCACCCTACTCCACTATGACCTGATCTTAACTGATTACATCTGCAAAGGCCCTAATTCCAAATAAGGGTACATTTTGAGGTACTAAGGGCTAGGATTTCAACATAGATTCTGGGGGGTACACAATTCAACTCAAATGGTATATAAACTTCCATTTTAACTTTTTTACCTTTTTGAGAAAATGAAAGCCTGTAAAATGTGAACAAGGACACATGTTTTCTTCCAGAAGGATTTCTAACACTTTTTTTCATGTTTTGTTGGGCGTGGTCATGTGCAGCCTTCTTTAGTATTTTTGTTTTAAAATTGTAAGCTTGAAAACTTCCTAAAAACCCTCTATATTCTTAAATGCTGGAAAAATACACACACACGCACACACACACACACACAGATGGTTATTCTGAAACTTTTGCGTGATAATTCAGCCTTAATACAAGCCACTGCTTAGAATTCTTTATCATAGGCAGTTCTGTAATTAACATATCTACTGCTACGCCATTATACTATTGAGCCTTCTGATATTGTCTTGGCCTAGCCTGAAGTGAAATGATAAAATATTATGTCGTATTCATGGTTTAAAGGATGCAGTCTTTTCTTTAGCATTTAGAGTGTTAGTACTCTGGTTAGTACCCTATCTAGGAAGAAGAAAGCTGTAGTGAGAAATAAAGGCAGGCTGATTTAATTTGAAATCCTGTTCTGGCTTAATGGCTCTGACCGTTGAATCTGTCTTGGCTTTAATTTCCTCATCTTGAAAAATGAAAGGGCTGTTGTCAGGATTAAATGATATAACATGAGAAAGTGCCTCTTTCACTGTTGGGCACATAGGAGCTACCTGGGAAAGGGTTGGTCAAATCCGATTGGGAATTTGCAATAAGTGGAGCCCAGGCTTTCACAACATAATGCCTAGAGTGTGAGAACACACAAAAGCAGTGTTGCCCCCAGATATAAGTACACCTATTCTATTTGCAGTACTAGTCCTCCTTTCTGGCCCTAGTTCCTTCATCTTTCCATTTAGGACTGGAAGAACAAAGAGGAAGTAGGAAGATGGCAGTCCCCATGTGCCACCTTGGAGATGCACTACTTCCCCAGTGTTTCTCTATTGTTAGTCATGGGTTAGATCAGTAGAACTTGTACCTGTGAGTACGAAACAACATTGATAAAACTGACTTCTCTCACTGGCTGAAAGACATAAAATCGATTGATATAGGATTCTTTGTTTATTGGGCATTTATCCACAGACATTGCATCTTGGGTTTGACTTTTTAGCATGTTAAAGAACTTTGAGGATGAGCAAATTCTGCCTTATTATATCCTTCTTGGTTATAGCTTCACTGAAGGCTGCTTAATTGAAGCAAGAAAAGTATTTCAGGTAAAAGACATCAAAAGACATTTCATTTAAACCCGGTTAATTCTTCCCAAGGACCTACAGGTAAACAAAATAGAGCAGCTGTGTCATTCTCTTTTTACTTTCTTCCCCTGTTAATTTCAGTTCTTAACATGATCGGCAGCTTTTTCTCCCAGGTTGTTATAGTTAAGAAGAACTCTGCTTGTTAACAGAAGGAGACAAAGAAGTTGAGAAGAAAGGGAGGCCAAGAGCCTAAGATCTCAGGCTAGTCCAATATCTGCTATACGTTGCTGCATGATCTCAGATAAGAGAAGTTATCTTTGGGGCAATTTCCCTAGCTATAAAATAAGGAGAGTGCACCAGATCAGTTTTAATATTTTAAAGTCAGGGTCACCTCATTGAAAATCTGATTAATTCTATAGAATTTTCCCCACCATATCTGGATATACATAAATACAATTTTATATGTAATGTAATAATCATAGACCCCCCTTGAAGCACATGTGTGGGCATACCTGGCCTCCATTCCCAAGGTCACTTCAAGACCAAATGACTGCTTCACCTCTGGTCATCATGTCCACTTTATTTCTGCTGGAAAGACAGCAGAAAGGAGCAAGGGATGATGAGGAAAAATGAGCAAAAAGCATGAGCCAGCAGTGACTTAAGGAAGTTTCCTGGGAGCTGCCACGTGACATTTTACTTAAATCTTATTGGTCAGAAACTTGCCTACATTTGAGAGGAGGATTTTGGGTAATCGTGTACCAAGTTAAAAACTGGGAGTTCTTTTACTTTGGAAGAAGGGATATGTGATAGTAGGTGACAATTAGCAGTCTCTGCTATACAGAAATGTAGATACATACTGAGTAAACAAACAACAAAGGGGGTCATTATTAACTCCAGAGAAAACAAGACTTTTTATAAGAAAGGAAATATGAACAGAATAGACCACATGACTCAGCTGCAAATTGTATATACATAGTTATATGTAATAACTGAATATTGATTGAAACAAAAATTGTGATAAAATAATTAATATCAAAAAGTTGGAAGGGAAGTAAAGAGCTAAATCCTCATTATCCATTGTAGAATATCAATACTTGGTATATAAAGCTTAAAAATCTAGAAGAGTAAAGAAGATAAGCATTAATCAAATTTCAACAGAAGTAATTAAAACTATGATAACTACCATGATGGAAAAGTACAGAATGCTACAAAGATGTCTAGCAGACAAATAATCTCATTTTGAGCCTGAAAGGTGCCTCAAAAGAAATGATATTGTAAGATAAGTAGGCATTTATGAGACAAAGAAAAGTGTTCTTCATTCAGAAGGACCGGCACAGCCCAAGGTCCTGGGGTAACAGAGAATAGGGCAGAGCACAGAAGAATTGAATAAAGGGTAATGACAGAAAGAATTGCAGCAATAAGTGAGGCTGGAAAAGCACAGATCTAATCGTGGTGGGCCTTGCAAACAGTATTAGTGATTTAGTTATTCAGCCTTAAGACTCCAGGAATTCACTAGCAGTTTAAAATGAAGATGTGATATGATCCAGTTGTATTTTAAAATATACCTCTAGTCTAGATGAGCTATAGAAACTTGTTGAGGGAGGTGTTGCAGGGGGCAGGCCATATGCAGTGGGACCAGTTTTGTACAGTTCAGATCAGAGATGATGATAATGTCACCCTGGTTGGTTGCAGTAAAAAATGTAGATGTGTGAGGGGAAGTGATAGATATTTACAAGAAAAAGTCAATTGGGCTTTCTTTTTTTATCTTTAACTTTATAAAAGTCAGTTACTGGTTTGGAACTTTGCTTTTTCTTCCTAGACTCTAGCAGTATATACTGCCCGTATATAAATAAAAGTTGAATGAATAAATAGCCTATATATAGGAAAATATTGACACTATCAAATTTATAAAAGCTAACAGCCTTTGTTGTAAGGCATCCAACATTTTTGGTGAAATTTCAACTTTGGGAAAGTATTGTAGTTACATATAGAAACATTTTTTCTTCCGTATTTAAAAAAAGAAATTGGTTACCTCACGGTAGATAAAACATAATTATTTGGAAACAAGGAATTGTGTCCAGAAGGTGTGCTTTACCATAGCAACCTTAACATTGAGTTACAGTATGTCTTTCAGTTTTACAAAGAGTAATTTATCATGGGAGGAATGCGCTGAATATGTCACATTTTACTGTCTGCTTATTTTGTTAGATAATCAAGATCTTGACTCTTGAAATAGAATTATTCTAAGTTTTGTCTGTTTTCATGCTTGCATGTATAATGTGTGTATATTTTATATTCTTTTTAAATTTTAAATAGATTGAAACCAGCTAAGTCTAGCTAGCACACACAGAACCTGGACGCAAAGCCACATTTCACTTTCTTCCATGACTTTACAACTGTGTGATTAATGGAGACCCAAATATTTCCTCTGAGATTGACAAGTTTTTTTTTTCCCCTAAACTGAGCCATTAAAATTTGAGAATTTAAACGTAGCATAAATTAGAAAAAAAGGCTTGGAATTAAAATGCAAGCAAATGTACCAAATTTATTTTTATAGTTGTTCCTATTTTCTCAACATACTTATATATCTACTCTCATTTAATGTTTGGTAACTCAATTTTTATTTTACAGATATCATTTTTCTTCTATTGTAAATAGGAAAATCCTTTTCTTCTTTCTGAAGACCAAGAATGGCAAAAGAAAGACTTTCTTTCTGATTAGAAACCCTTGGTCTTTTACTTTTCTCAACAAGTACTTTTGTATACAGTAGAAATTTGGACAGATTTAGCCACAGGAGGTGGCTACAAAGCCTGGAATGAATTGTTTTTCTTCCCTGGGTAGATGTTCTAATTTTGTGCAAGTTGAATTGAAAGTCTGTGTCATATTAGGCTTGTTGTTTTATATTGCAGCAGGGTGCTCTAGTTGAGTCCAAATATGTATAAACTTTTCCCAAAATACTACCATAATACACTTACTTAAAAGCATCATGTGCTTTGACATTTAAACTCAGTGATAAAAAAATTTGTCTTAGTCTTTTCCAGCTGCTATAACAAAATATCATAGACCGGGTGGCTTATAAACAACAGAAATTTATTTCTCACAGTTCTGCAGGCTGGGAAGTCCAAGATCAAGATGCCAGCAGATTTGGGGTCTGGTGAGAGTCCACACCCTGGTTCATAGATGGCCGTCTTCTCGCTGTGTCCTCACATGGCAGAAGGGGTGAGGGAGCTCTCTGGGATTTCTTTTAGAAGGGCACTAATCTCACTCATGAGAGTTCTACCCTCATGATCTGGTCACCTCCCAAGGACCCCATCTCCAAATTCCAACACTTTGGGCTTAGGTTTCAACATATGAATTTGAGGGGGACACAAGCATTCAGTCTATAGCAGCATCTAAAGTATATGTTCATAAAGAAACTGGAACTTGACTTCCTGTATGCTAGCCTTGTTTTGTTGTTTGATAAAACAAGGTGCAACCTCTGTTTATCACTTTCAGAGATGGAACATTGAGATGAATGCTGTAGCCTGACCAAGGATGAATTCCAAACATCCTTACTTGGAAAGGAAATTGCCGTATTTCCTCAATTCTAAAAGGACATGTATTTTTAACGTTTTAACATTTTTGGAAATGTAAAAAGAAGCTTGTAAGCCATACATGACTTTACTGTTGTAGTATTTCCTTTCCTTCCCCGGACCAAGAGAAAACTGATGTTAAATTGATGGTCATTTTATAGGCAATGCCATCTTTGGCCAGAGGAAATCTGGTAAGTCCCGTTGTCAACACAAACTGAATAGCATCAGCTACTTTAAGGCACAACCATTGACAGGGCTAATAGTTGAAGAGATTTATGTACGATGTTCTTCCTTAATTTGGCCACTGTTTTAGTTACAAACACCTCATTCAATCATCCATTAGTACTTATTGAATGTCTGTTGTGGGCCAGGCAGTATGCAAGATACCAGAAAGGCAGAGACCGTACTTATCCTCCAAGATGCCATAATCCAGCAGGCAAGTAAGGATAGGATGTCAGAATTCCTATAATAGCATTAATTACGACGTGACATGGAGGTACAGAGAAGGAGGCACTAGATTCTGCTTCAGAGAGAAGGGAAAAGCTCACAGAAGAGGTAAAGTTTGAATTCCCAGATGGATAATAGTATTCAAGGTAGAAGAAATAATGTCATCAGAAGTACACAGGGATAAAGGTGCATGAGAATGTTGTAGAATGCTAAGACTGTACAGTGTTGGGTGAGTACAGGGAGTTGAAAGTTGAAGCTGTAAGGCACATTGTGTGAGTCTCAAGATTTAGCCACACTTTCAGATTGTGTGTGTGTGTGTGTGTGTGTATGTATATATGTATATATATATATATATATATATATATATATAAAATGACAAATTTATTGCAGCATGTTAACTGCCTGGATAGTCATGTAGCACACACCCCAATTCATTAATTTCCTAATTATTCATCCTTGCAACAGATAAGAAGTAGTCTTTATCTTATATATGCAGCATATAACTTGTGTAATTACAGATTTGTATATTTTTATCAAAAAACTCAACATCGAATGACAAAGTAGAATTTATGCAGTTCTAATAGGGTTTTTTTTTTTTTTTTGTGCTTCTGTGAGCATGCTTCTGCAGCAGATTATCATTTATTTGAATTTATAACTGACATTGACAAACAATGAAAATACATTGATGTTTGTATGTATTCACTTTAAAAAAAATAGAAACATGCTTTAAAATCTAAATTGAAAAACTTGGAAATATTGCTTTCATTCTGTGGAACATTAATTGAAAGTAAAATGTCGTCCTAAATGAATCATTGGTATCATTTCTGCTGGTACATTATCTAGAAAGAGTAACTGGAAGAAAGATACTTTGATACACATTTTCAAACACTAACAAAGGCATTGTAGCGTACATCAAAACAAGGAAGTAATTGTCCTTACTACATATAGATACCAACTTTACAAACAGCCCTTAAGGAATTTTATTCCTAGTAAAAAATCCCTGACTTGTTAAAAATTGTGAGATCATGTTTCATGCAAATCCAAAAGCAAGCTGCCTCTCTATAAATAGTCATGACTTTGTCCTATTTTAAATGGTTAAACTGGAGATTCTATGAGATTCACAACATTTTGCCTATGGCTACTTTTCTACCTTGAAATTTCAGAGGTGGCTGTTATGTAAAACAAAGCAATTGCGCTGCAGTCCTCCTTGGAGGCCGGCTCTGATATATGAAGGAAGCATTGATCTATTGCCCCTTCCCTGAGTGGATACAGCAGCAGCCAAGGGAGACGGGCTTGGCTTTAGAAGAAGAGTGGGGTGACCAGTGTAGGGCATAGGTGTGAGTGGTGGGGTGACTGCTGTCTCAGATCAGCATCCAGCTGATGACCCACAGTCTGAGAACCAGTCAAATGTGACAAATCTCCCCCTTGTAATTTGATGGGAAGCCCTGTTTGGCTTCTTGTAGCCAGAAGAAAAGCAGATTTCAGATTAAGGCTATGTAACTCCATTCAGAAATAAAGCAGGATTTTCTATGCTAATTTGTATTATTTTCCAGAGGAAATGAGAATAAAAGAGAAATCCTTTGTTAAATGGGCTTTCGCAGTAATCCTGTATTAGGAACTATGCTTTTTGCCTTGTCTTTTTGTCTTGAATGTTGGTTTCATAGCTGGTGGTTTGGTTTTATGCTTTTTTAAAAAGTATGATGGCTTCTGTGAGAGTCTCCATGAAGCTGTGGTTGGATGAAAAGTACTGCCAAGCTAGTGGTTCCATGTGCTGTAATCCTGTTAAGTACCTGTACAATAGTGTAACAGCTGGCGCAGGTTGCAGCCGGTGTGTCAGTGTGCTATGTTGGGACTTGGGATCCTCACAGAGGATAAGCCAGGTCAGCTTAGAACAGACCTAAGCACCCCTCAGACAGCTGGCCCAGTAGCTATATGCTCGCCAATCTTGGGAGAGTGACTCCTGGAATAACATTAATTTTCTTCTCTAGCAGACGGTAAGGTAACTGAAGCCAGGTTGATTGTACTGCCTTGGGATTTTTACCTAATGATCTTCTGGAAAGCAGGTGCATTGGCAGAGATTTTAAGCTTCTGAAAACCCAACTAGTATTACAGAGTAAACCTTTGCTGCTGTGGGGGTTTTATAGGAGTGGGGTACATTAGTGTTAGATCATTACAAAGCATTTTGCTGACTACTGCAGAATTAATGGCACTTTTATGGCTCCTGGTTAATGACTGTCAAGAAATAAGAGTTTATATCTATTCAAATTGTAATTTTAAATCAAACTAGCCAGCTGTCAGATGCATCCAGCACATGAGGACTCTTTCCTGGTAATATTTGGTGTTTCTCTTACATCCATCTTGTTATCAGATCTTTGCTGGGAACCTCAATTGTTTTGCATATGATTGATGTAAGTTTTATGACAAAAGCAAAGCAAGTTGTCGCTTCTAAGAGGCAATTTCCCTGTCCCTGTGGAAACTTAGTTTTCTGCAGCATCTAAGTACTTGAAATTATTGCTATTTGTTGAGTACCTCAGTTTTTAAAGTTCCATTGTTCTTTTTTTTTTAATTTAACCTCAATAAAACTGTAACTTTACTTCCTACATCACTGAATGCAAGGACATCTGATGTGAGCTCCTTCAACTCTTCTTCCTTCCCACACTTCTGAATTGTCCAAATCTTTACTCATCTTTGTCTTCTGTCTGAGAAAGAGAAATCTTTCTCCAGTTGGTACCTATTCCCTATACTGTGCCTCTCATCCTGTTCACTCTTATTTTAAAGCAAGCAAACAGATAAACCCTTCCTTGCTTCAGCTATCTCCTACAATATCATTTTAATTCCCTCTTCTTTCCATTACAAACTTCTTGAAAGAATAGTTTTCATCCACTGTCCACACTTCATCACTTGCCTCATTCCTCATTAAACTCTGTGCAGCCCACTCTGCCTTACTGCAAGCAGCTCTCTCAAAAACAACCACTGTATTTGAATCAACAAATCTACCACGCCCCACACCCCTGCCTGGAATTCTCAACCACACTTCACCCTACTGATGAGCCCCCCGTTTTTGAAATTGTGTTTCTGTGGATTCTCAACTCCCTTGACTCTTGTTTTTCATCTCTGGCCTTTCCTCTTCTGGTTTGTTTACCTAGGGATATGCAGAGGTTCAGTTCTTGAGCCCTTTTTGTTTGTGTTTCTTTTTCTTTGAATGCCAAGCTCCCTAGCTCGGTTTCAAGTACATATTGGTGATCTTCACATCCATATCATTATCTTTCTCTTCTCTAATCAAAATGTCAACTCCAGGATCTGGCCCATGGCATAGTGGTTGACTTCAACGTGCTCTACTTTGGCAACCCGGGTTCGCAGGTTCAGATCCAGGGCACAAACCTACACCACTCCTCAGCCATGCTGTGGCAGTGACCCAAATATAAAAAGTAGAGGAGGATTGGCATAGATGTAAGCTCAGGGTGAATCTTGCTCAGGAAAGAAAAAAAAAATGTCAACTCTGTAAAGGACATCCTTATTCTGAGAAGTACCTCAATGTCATCATACCCAGCTCCCCTCTATTTACATATAGCTCTTCCTCTTGACCTCCTTATTTCTTGTAATGACATAGCCTTTAACCCAAATGCCCAGTCTTACAAATATACTCATCGCTGATTTCTTCTTTTCCTTTCCAAATACTTGGTAACAGAGCTTATTCCTATCTCTGCAGCATTTCTGTCATTTACTCTGTAGACCCCTTCTTTCCATTTCCCCTTTTCAAGACCACTCATACACTACTGTAAAAGGTTTATTTTTTTAATTATTAATACTGCTATCAAATTCCTATTTGTTTCTTCCAGTTCAAGAATCAAGAAACTGGGATAATGACCTACATGTTGGCACTCCCTTATACAGAAATCTTCAGTAGCTTTTCATGACCCACTGCAGAAAGAACAAATACAGACCCTGAAGACTTTTCACCTAGGAGTCAAGTTCGTCTCTCCTGAGGGTGTTCCACACTTCACCCTGCGGACCAAATAAAATGCCATCCCCGTAATGTCCCCATGCTTTGTTAAGTAGCCATCTTTTCTTCACTATTCCTTCCACTAACAATTTTTCTTCAGCTCCTCCAACACTGCCTGCATCACTGCCTGCTAAATATATCCTACCTTATCTTTTTCTGAGAAATAGTCAAAAATTACCAACAATGAAATATGTATACATGTATCATCTCTTTATAAGTAAATGATATATAAAAAAATCTCTCGACTAACTAATATCCCACTGTGATTAGTATACTGTATCCCTACTGAGGATTCTGTTTTAGTGATTTATTTATTTAATTATTTAAGGTTAGCAGAGTACCCATGTGTATCAATAAATACTTGTTGAATGAATAAATGCATTTAACTGATTGTTTTTAATTAGAATCTCTTGGCTCATTACCTTGGTATTTCTTGGGCCTGACAGAGTTATCAATTTTGCTTTCATTTGTAATTTTGTTCTCACTAATTTGTACACCATTTTATATGCTACATCTATGGAAATATTTAAATAGGTTTATCATTAAAGCAAAAACAGAAGAGTCAATATAAACATAACTTACTTTCAAATTACTAATTATTATTAGTAGAGAGTATTGTGTATCTGCCATTACATGACAGAAATTATAAAATATATTCTCAGTCAAATGAGCTGTGTGTCATGGGTACCTAGCAGATTATCTGGCGCTTCAATGAGCTTTTGTTGATTGCCATTATTATAATAAATTTTGAGTAATAAACTCCATTAGAAATCATTACTAGTGTCCAAAATTTTATAAATATATAAATACACATAAATATATACCTACATACAAAATATACATGTACATCTCATTCTCTGTGTGTGTGTGTGCCTGCACACGTACACAATGGAAATTACTTTTGTCAATGTGACATTTATCTAGGGCATTTACAAGATGATTAACCAAGCTCCTTTGCTCCAGTATCTTCTTTCCTTTCACCTGTTCTCATTCTGGTTTTCCTAAGCTATTGCTTCCTTATTTCATTTGTTTAACAATTCCTCTTTGTTGGTTAAAATTGGCAACATAGACTCAACTCTTTTTTTGTTTTTAGTCGTCGTCGTTTTTTCATCCCTTAGCAATAATTTAAGTTAGATAAATCTTTAAGCTTCGTTCCACTAGGACAATTTTCCCAAAATTTTACTGAATCTACGTAATCCTATTCCTCTGATCTTTTGCGCATAATATTATATTCTTAACAGACATGCTGCCATGAAAATTTGCCCAACTTCTAATATTAGTTCCTTGCTCCTGAGTCCCCAAATCCAACGTTTTCACTTTACCTTGCCATTGGACTCCCACCCTCAGTGGTTAAAAAGTTGATATTAACTTAACATCCTTAGCTGTTAAGATTTTGAACAAGTTAGTAACTGTAACCCATTCAAATTATTTAGAAAGCAGTAAGATTCTTAGTAGCTGGGGTAGGAAAAGATGATCTTATCTGAGGAAGAATTATTTTTCCCATAATCCTATCAACAACACTATGAGGCAGAGGCTGTTAACTCGTTTCACAAATGAGAAACGAAGACATAGGAAGTTAAGTGTGGTTTTATAGCCCAAATTGTAGAGCTGGGATTTGAACCCATGACTTTTTGATTTTGAAGACCATGTTATTCCATTACTCTTTCTGTGTTGAGAAGTTCCTCATGCTCTGGAAATTCCTGTTCTCTAAACCACACTAACACCATTCCATCCAGTTTCTGGTTTTCTTCAGGCCCTACTCTCCTTCATTTAAAAATAATTCATCACTTGATTAGGAATCGGCTTAACCTGCTTGTGCCATGTTTGTTTGCTACAAACTTGCTGCCTTAACCCAATTGAGATGCAAAGCCCCTCTGAGCATCAGTATTTGTGGAATGGGCAAGGTTTTTGTTCCAGGGGATCATTAGCTCTATATGATCACACCATGCATATACTTAGTCTGGTTGTATAAAACTGACCTTCTGTTGGGTTTATTCTCCCTTCTTTGCAAAAAGAATACTGCTTATCTTTATGGTTAAACAAATGATCTGATGAGAATTTGAATGGCTTATAGGGAAACTTGACAATTTTTAGAGTGATATTCTGAATATTCATTCAATTATGCTAGGTAATGTTGCTATATTTCTTTACACAAAGTTGCTTGGGAGCTTCGTAGAAGCCATCATGACCTGTTATTGAGACATGATGAGTTGAACTTTTTCATGCTAACTATATTTGTTTAAATATGTGAACTCGGAAGTGCCGTCTTCGAATCATAGTCATGCTAAGCTATGCTGGGGTAACAGTTTTCAAATCCTTAGTGGTTTATGAAGTAAAGGTGCATTTCTCCTTCATACAGAGTTGGATGCAGGTCTAGAAGCTCATCTGAATGACTTTCTCCAAGTAGTGAATCAGGGATCTAGGCTAATTTTACCATGTGACTCCACTGCATTGATGTCTTTTGCTCGCAGGCACGTGGTGGATATATTTGGTCCTTTCCTACTGGATTTAATCACTAGACTTATGGGTCTATCTCAGCCTAACAAAGAAGGAGGCTTACACATAGCTTGATTAAAAACAACAGTGACGATTTTAAGAATTCCAATCTAAACCCATAATTTCCTGGGTATACCCTCCATTACCACTCCCCTGAGACCATAGGCTTTATGACCTCAATTACCCTAAGTGCTTTATCATCACTACTTACTGTTCCTCGTGAAACAGATTTCAAGTGGCAGTCAACTAAGCTCCAGACAGGTTGAACTTGGTGTCTAGAGATACTGAAAATCAGAGAAGAGTCATATCTTTTAGAAGAGTAGTTGGATTTATATTTTTACTTGATCAATTAGGTTGCATTATGGAAAATCGTCTCATTAACATGGAATCCAATAACAGTCACTTAATTCTCTTTGCTTGGCACCAGTACCTGGAACTTGGGTCACTCACTGTCCCACTAGGGGATGGGAGGTTCTTCGTGCTTAACCGCATACCTGATCCCACAAGCTAAAACTCAGCCTTGCCACAGGTCTAGTAAGAATTTGTTCATCGGTACAGCCCATAGGTAGGACATGTCTGGTGCACCGTGAAAGAAGACAATGACTCTGAGTCAAGCCCAACTCTATCACAGACTCTTTATTCATGGCACATGGGACTAAAGACACTGTGCTATTTGAAGGTGGGTCCTGGTTGCCTTACTCCCTGAGGGGAGTAGTAATCTTACTGGCAAAGGCAGAGTCATAGAGTTAAGCCCATCTGGATTTAAATCTCAGCTTTGCCACTTACCAGCTATGTGACTGATCAAATCGCATAATATTCTGAGCCTGAGTTTTTTATGTAAAAAATAACCACGTCTGTCTCATAAAATTTTTGTGAGACTTAAAACACTTTTGATATAATAAGTACTTTGTAAATAGTAGCTCCCTTTTTGAATTAGTAACAAAGATCCAATGATCTTCATAATCAGATAAGGAGCCATCCTGGAAATTATCGTGATGGGAGGCAGTCAAGAGAATGTCTGGTTTGACACCTTGCATCTAGATTTGGAGGAGGGAAAGGTATGGACACCTCTGAACTTTCTGTGGATTGTTTGAAAATGCATGTTCCCAAGCCTCGTCCCAGATTTGCTGACTCAGGAGTCCTGGGGATAGAGCTTGTGCATGTGTAACCTGAAAGAGTTTCACAAATGATTCCTATGCACACTCCTTGTTAGGTACCTAGAGGCTGGCACAGGGCGTTATAAGTAGGAGAACTCAGCAAACTTTTGTGGAACTGGGAGGGTCCATGTCTTGGCTCAGTTCCTACCTCCCAGAACAGTTTCTGCTCCTTCCTGGCTGCCAGTCATTATGGCATCAACCATTGTTTTCTCTTAGAGGAATCTACCACCTCCCAGAGGAAAATTGATGTTTTAAAGTATCCATCCACTCATTTGCAAAAATTTAGAAAAAACAGTAATATAGCTGCCTACTTTTTTGTATATTTTCACAATAATAGACTTTAGACACTTCAGCAAGACAATATTATAAGCTGTAATAATATTAGCTAATTTTTTTTGAGCACCTACATAGAGCAGGCTCCAGGTAAAGCACATGTTCACAAAATCCCTTTGTGGTAGGTACTATGAATATCCCCATTTCACAGTGAGGAAATCAAGGCACATAAAGGGTATGTAACTTGTTCAGGTTCATACAGCAAGTTTTTTAGAGTGAGGTTCAAAGCTATTTCTAGATGACTTCAATGTCTATAAAGAACACAGGTGCTCATTCTGATGATAATGGTGTCCTGGGCCAGAACTTGTATGCAATCAGGCATTCTTTATTATCAGTTTCACAGAAATTGATGTGATATTAGCATACTGATTTGTACTGCTAATGTTTTAAACGGTCATCTTAGGGCCATTTTCATGATAGAAAAGAGTAGTAATGGGATAGAGTAGGTCTGAAGATTCCAGGACTACAAGAAAGAAATGATTTCCTAGGGTCCAAAGGTGGAGTAAACTTCAGACCTAGAATACCCTATTAAAATAACTCATCTCTTTGCTTGCTATCCCCATACCTGCCTTTTTTTTCTTCGTTTATGTTTACTTGATTATATATATGCGGTAAAGCACATATATAAGCAGGCAGGGAATAAAAGAGATATTCCAGGCACTAGAATTTCCAAGAAGGATGACCCAGTTATTCCGTATCACATCTCCCTGTGTTAATTCCCTAGGTAACCCCTCTTATTCCCTGCATATCTTATATAATGGTTACCTGTTTATTTATGTATTGCTTCCTCTGACTATAAAGTTTCCTCCATGACATTTGGGGCCTTTGTATATCTTGAATATCATTATAATGACTGAATAGGTGAGTAAAGTCCAAGGATGAGAGAGGAATGGTCATGTATCACAGTACCAGATAGAAAAGTAGAGTCTACACTCTAAGGTCAAAAAAGAGAGAGAGATACCAAAGACATAAAGAGTAGTGTTAGCAAAGTTGTGATCTCTATGCCTAGAGCAAGAATATTCTGTGTTCTCTTTTGTGTATGTGTGTGTGTGAGAGAGCGAGAGAGAAAAAGAAAGATGGGGAGAGAGAGAGGCAGATAGGCTTGGGGTCAGGGGACTGGGGATAAAAAGGGCTTATAAATGTGTGTGTGTAAGCAGAGAGAAGCAAGAATCCAACAGCTGGTTTCTTATACGTTATAAGCTCCAAATGATCTTGAGTGAATGAAGGATCCATCTGAGAAAAGACAGTAGCCTGGACCTAGGAGAATGGTCTAGGAGGAGATGGAAGGAAGAAAGGAGAGATTGAGCAGTTGAAACTGACAGTGCTTGGTCATTAGGTGCAGGGAGAAGGAAGAGCCGTTTTCAGACCTCAAACTTGAGCACCTAGGGATAGTCAGGCCATTCTTTGATGCAGAGCACGTGTTACATAGCAGTTATGGGAGAAGAGGATTATGAGTTAAGTTTTGATAAGTTGAATTTAATGTGCTATGAACAGCCCAAATGTTAATGTAGTAGTCAATGAATAACTGGGTCTGAAGCTTTAGAGAGAGATTAAGTCTGGAGATTTAAATTTGGAGCCATCAGCAAATCAATACCTTTACTTTTCTTAAAACCTCCAAATTTACCTGTCTTAAGTAACTGTCAATGATTATTCCTTAATATAGAGATATGACTACCCTACTATCAATGCATATATTCCCTCCTATAATAAATATTACGAAGGAAAAATATTCTACTGTTATTGGTACATATTCAGTGCAGCAATACCCCATCACCAGTGGAGTGGAGTAAGGTGAAATTGCTTAGATTTATTCAATCTGTTTTATGCAGCCATGCTTGAGGACACAACTTGGACCCTGGGAGTTAATTTTAGACTACACTTCTGGTCCTTGGGGAAATTCTTCCATTTCAGAGTGCTACAAGCATCACCAGAGTACCTTCTCCTAGCCATCTAGGAATTTGTCATAATGATGACTATCTCAGAGTGATAGGCAGTATAAAATACTAGTTAAGCAGTGGGTCCAGACTGCTTGGGTTTGAGTCCTAGCTCCCCCATTTACTACTAATGTGACCCGTTTACTACCCATGTCAAGAGGAGATATTGATAGTGCTCACCTCAGAAGGTTGATATGAGGAGTAAATAAAATTTATAACATATAGTGCAGAACAATGATGGTATACAAAAAATACTAAGTATTAGCTCGTATTTTTTTAAATGTTTAGGAATTATCACCATGCTATATTCATAGTAGTGTTCTATAAGTACTGATTGAATGAAAGTATTTACTGAGCATTTACTAGACCACTTGTGTAGAACTAAAAATGGTGAGGTAGTGTTCTGGGGAAACCCTACATGCTGCCTATGACATTGCTAAACTGTGTGACATTACCAAAACACAATACCTTGGAACGTACATGGCCAGTTGTTCTATGGATGATCAAATCAAGAAAGCCAATATTATATTGAACTAGACTAGTAGTCGTTAAAATTCCTCAAAGAAATATTATTGGACTACCTATTTCATAATTGTATGAATCTTGCTTCAAATGCTATCACAGGTTTCTTGTACACTTATGTCCACATTACTTACACATTATGCATTAAAATAAATAAATAGTGGGGCCGGCCCCATGACATAGTGGTTAAGTTTGGCATGCTCTGCTTCAGCGGCCCAGGTTTATAGGTTCAGATTCCAGGCACGGATCTACACCACTCGTCAGCCATGCTGTGGTGGCAACCAACGTATAAAGTGCAGGAAGATTAGTGCGGATGTTAGCTCAGGGCTAATCTTCCTTGGGCGAAAAAGGAGAAGGATTGGCAAGAGATATTAGCGCAGGGCTAATCTTCCTCAGAAAAAAATGATAAAGAAAAATAAATAAATAGAACATCAGAGTTATTACTCTGAATGTATTACATTACATTCTTTGCACACAAAATAAGTGTATGTGTGTGTAACATATGCAGAATGAGTACTTCCTGTGCCACTATTTCTGTTATACAAAGGACTGGAAAAAACAGTCCTTTAAAAGTTGTTGAATGACCCACATAAGCATATAATAGCAAACAAGGTGGACAGACATATGACTATAAAGTTTCAAGGAAATAAATTTCAAATAATGTAATAGGATTTTATTATGACAGAAAAATTAGAAAGTGACAGAAAACCTGGAAATCTAAAATAGAGACCACTATTATCACTATTATTCTACTCGTATGATTACTAGTGGCCAGGATACATTGGGCGCGTAATTCGTGCTAGGATACTTGACATATGTTATCATCGCGACACCTTTATCCTTTGCAGTTATTGTTTGGTAGATGCTATTATTATCCTTGTTTTAGAGATGATAAAACCAAGAAACAGAGAAGATTAAAAAAATAATAATAACTTATCCGACATCACATAGATAGAAATGAGAGGACCCAGGACTTGACCCAGGGCAGACTGACTCTAGAACGCTGGCTGAACCAACACACCAATGTGGACAAATACTTCACAGTTTATGAATCCCTGCTTACGTATTTCCTCTCATTCCATCTTCACAATCAGTCTGTAAGGTAAATAGTATTTGAGAGTGTGTAAGCTGCACAAAGCCACACAAGTACTGGTGAGAAGGCTCAGATGAGAACCCTAGTCCTCTTCCTTGCTATCTCTTGCCCTTTCTTTCCACTGGAGTCGAGTCTAATAACTTGACAGTTCTTAGGAGTTCATAAGGTGGTAAAGCACTCTCACTTCTGCAAGTAATGACTATAGATGCAAAACTGAAGAAACTCACCTAGTGAACACAATGTGAAAATGATGCTTGGTTACACATTGTGGAGCTATAACCTAGCAAATGGATGACATGTGGGCACCATCAGCAGGAGCATCTTTGTAAATTCATGCTATTAGTTGATATTGCATAGTGCTGTGAAAAAACACGACACTAGAGTCAAAAGGCAAAGGCTGTAGATCTCCTGGCATTGGAAATCTCGACATCTAATGATTTCTTCATTAGTAAATAAGGAATAATATCTGACATGTTTACCTCAGGGGCATTGTGAAAATCAAATGAGATGAGATATAATTCCATGATGAGTGTAATTCATGTACTATCAAGCATATGATAAGTGCCCAATAAATATTTGTGGAATAAATAAGTGAATAAGTAAGTGATGTGTAGAACAGAATATAATTTTAAATATGTTTATGCTACACAGTCATGTGTCACTTAATGACAGGGATACATTCTGAGAAATGCATCATTAGGCAATTTTGTCATTGTGTGAACGTCGTAGAGTGTACTTACACAAACCTAGATGGTATAGCCCACTACACACCTACACTATATGGTACTAATCTTATGGGAGCATTGTTGTATATGCAGTCCACTGTTGACCGAAACGTCATTGTGTGGAGCATGACTGTATACATATAAATACACAAATAACTGATAAAACACATGGATCATACCTTATTCATTTGTGTACCTGTCACAGAAATTTTTATTTCATAGACTCTCAAATTTATGTTTATAGAGTTGTACCAAATTAAATATGTCTTATGCTTATGGTTCTTCAGTCCTCTGACATAATATTCTTTTTTTGGTGAGAAAGATTTGCCCTGAGCAAGTGTCTGCTGCCCATCTTCCCCCCCTTTTTTTTTTCCCAGTTGAGGAAGATTAACCCTGAGCTAAGATCTGTGTGAATCTTCCTCTACTTTGTATGTGGGATGCCTCCACAGCATGGCAAGTGGAGCAGGTCCGCACCCAGGATCCAAACCCTCAAACCCCAGGCTGCTGAGGCAGCGTGCGTGGAACTTTAACCACTCGGCCACAGGGCCACCCCTGACTTAATATTCTTAAAGCAGCCCTAAGGGGAAATAAAAGGGCACCTGACATTTAGGTATGGAAACACAAACACAAATGTATTTCACTTTCCCAGACTCAGGTCTGCTGTCATCTCCCAGTCACATTCATTTATTCAATATGCCTTTATTGAAGACCTGCAGTGTGAAAGACACCATGCTAGTAGTTTTAGGAAGTCAAAGATCAATTGATCAACTTGTCCCAGTTTGCCCGGGACTTATGTTACTGCTATTCTCACGTGCCTTGTCGTAGGGTAAAGCATGCAGTATATAAAAATGGTGTGAAGTAGAAGTGACGTGTGCCTTGAGAAGGGTATGGATCACATGCACTGAGAATTCACAACTTGAAGAGATCACTACTTCAACTTCATGAGGTCAGGAAGGAGAGAGCATTCAAACTGGACCACAGTGTCAATAGATTGATTTGTGGAGTTTCTGAAGAATAAGCAGGAGGAGGTAAAATCTGGGGTAAAGGTGGGAAGATGGGGACCTGGACACAGCAGTTCAGCTCTGCTGGAGCCTGAAAAAGGAAGTGTGCACTCAAGTGCCGGGTTTGTCCAGGACTGAGGGGGTTCCAGGATATGGGACTTTGAGTGCCAAAGCCGGGAAAGTCCCTGGCAAATCAGATGAGTTGGTCATTCCTAGTGTGCATTCAGGTGTAGGGCCTAATGACTGATTATTGAGGGGTATTAGCTAATTGAAGGTATTTAGCTGTGACATAAAAAAAAGTCAGTACTTGGATAAAGTTTACATTTTTAACCACAATCACTTCCCTTATTTTAGGCTAGATCTATCTTTTTAAAGTTGTTCTCTCTCTCTCTCCTTTTAAATTTCAGCACTTTCAAGTGCTAGCCTTCATTTCTTCATTCTTATCAGAATCAGATAAAGTATATTGAGGTCGCTCTAGCTTCCTCTGCAAGAGAGAGAGCTTAGCAAGTTAGCTATCCAATTCAACCACAGAATTTGTAATTGGAGAACTGAGTTCGGATCTCTTTATTCAGTTTGACCTTGAGCGAGTCACTGTCCCTCTGAGCCTTGGAGTCTTTTGTATTTATGATTGAATTTAAGATATTAAACTTTAGGAAATGTTAGGCGGCTAAGTGTCTACTCGAAAGTGCCCATGTATCCCCTAAAATGAATGCAGGATTAAGACTAGTTTGGAAATTGGTAAGCTGGGTGTCAAGGTAGGTAGTAGGCCTAGTGGGAAGGTCCACATATGACAGTGGCAAGAACAGAGAGAGAGTAATAGAATGGAGTTACCCACTGAACTTCCACACCAGCAGAGGAAGAAGAAGATCAGAGTCCTTGCAAAAGGCAGTAGAGAAAGCGATCATCTACAATTTAGGACAGCTGTCACGGACTCAAGGGGATTGGTGATTCAAAATAGTCGTACTTGGACTTTCCATCCCTCTCTTATTAAGGACAGTAACTATGTATGGCATTGGCCACCAGGGATGGTACATAGGCACAGCCTCTTTATAAGTTAGTTTTTAAAATGTCTTCTTGTAAACGTAGCAAAGATTAGAAAACAGGTAAAACAAAGGTAGATTAAATGAATTATAACCTGTCTGCCTAGTAAAACCACTACCCAGATCAGGAGTTAGAACTTTGTTAGCCTCACTGAAACTTTCTTGTGGCCCCTCCTAATCACAACCCCTTCCGCCCTCCGCTAAAAAGTAACCACCATCTTGACTTTTTTGGTAATCATTTTCGTACATTTATTTATAATTTTACCATCCAAATGATGTGCATACCTAAAATAGAGTTTAGTAATTACCGTTTTTAAGTGATGCTAAGGTCTCCTCTCATCTATAGACTTCTCCCCATCATCTCTCACTCTCTCTCTTTCTTCCCTTGTCTCCTTCCTTTTTCCCTCTCTCAGAAACTGGAATATGTATCTATCTATGTCTGAATTTGGCTGATTGCATCTCTATGGAATAGTTGAATTTGCTCCTCTTTCCTCTGCACTCCCTGTAATTTGCTGAGTTTTGGAAAGGCTGTTTCAAGAGTGGTGTCATGTTCTTCTATCAGGTGGTACATAATGTCCAGTATCTCTTGTGTGTGTGTGTGTGTGATATTAGCAGCCATTAATCCTCAGGACCTAGATCCATTAATTAATTAAGGATTGCTGGCATGGGCATGTTGTAGCATTCCTTCTTCATTTATTAGCTGAAATACTTCCATAAAGAGAAACTCCATCTTGTCATCTCTTCAGTTACTCAGTGGTACAGTTTATACAGGAAAAGCTAGATTCCTTCCTTTCATTCTCCTCTCACTTAGCTCTTTCGTTTGTCATCTAGATCTTGATGAACATGAGTCCTATTTTAAATGCCACTGCCTTTGGGGGGAATAAACTAACACAAATTACTAACCAATTAATATTGATTTTATTTACTGGAAAAAAAAAGACTAAAAATTTAAAGGCAACTTTTTTAAAAAAAAACTATATCTTGAAATACATACCAAATGTATGTTTTTACACTTTGTTGAATTTTTTTCCAAGGATATTTGGAAAGATAATCATCTATTCTCTGCTTATTTTTAATCCATATTTTCCCATCGTATTACTGCCCAAGGCAGATAATATCTAATTCATTTGTATTTCTAAAACACTGTTCAGGCTAATTCATTTGTCCCTATCTACTTAAAACTTTATATTCTAATACAAGATTTTGCAGTTTAGTCATTGGAAAACCTAATTCTCATAGTCTAATTAAATTTAGAGAACTTTGGAATTATGGGTCTCCCTCTTTCAAATCACCCTTCAATTCTATGGGATGAGCACATTACTAGCAGAAGATGGAATCTTTCCAGAGTCTATGAGCCGAGGGCAGCATTTGATAAATTACTGGAGAAGGTGCCTTTGCTTCCTAAGAAAGAAACCAAAGAACCAGGGGGACTAGTAATGCATACAGAAAACAACCAAGAGAAATTGCTGAAAGAGTAACTTCCATTTGAAATTGCTTACTTCACTGGAATGTTCATTCTTTAGTTTTTGATGAGTACAACTATTTTTTAAAGCTATGATTGTTTAATTTTTCTTTAAAAGCGAACTATAAAATATTATAGTTCCAATAAGCAACTATAGCTTTAATTATTAAGTCTCCTACTTAGCTTCCAAAACCTGCTGCATGGAGAAGTTTTATCTGTGGAGGAAGCAAGCACTTTAATTGATAGATGAGTGAACCATCCTTGCCTTACTGCATTCAGATTCCTTAATCTGACTTTTTAAAGGACAGAATTTAAACATCTGAGAATCATTAATTCTTTCACAGCTAAGCAAATCAGAATCCTTCGAAGAAACAGACAATGCTTGCTTTGAGGATGGGAACTCTAGCGTAAGAACACTTCAAGGGAAGTGATGTAGACACTCAGAGAAAATTAAAATTTTAAAAACCATCAAGCATATATATTTTACAACTGCACCTAAGGAGATTGCTTCTGTTTGTGACCACCATTGATTTTCATAGAGGTCCCCTCAAATACCTCTTGGAAAACATTCTGTCCATAAAGGAATCAAAATAATTAATATCTACTGCAAATGGTTTCCAATTTGCAGTAGGTCCTGGTGAACTTGGTTCATGTGTGTTGTTCCCAATTACGGTGCCACTTTCATGTAGGTCTCTCAGCTTGGCTTTGATCCAGGCTGTTAGGTGAAATTAGGCCCAGAAAATCGGATTATTACCTCCCAAGGGAAATGACTGATAAGCAGCAGATGATTGCTCATCTCCTTGCTACTTGCTGGTGTTGAAGTGTTGCTAGTTGCAAAGTCAATTTGTCAACAATTAGTACTCGTTAGAATTTCCTGTTATCAATTCTAAACATCTGACAAAGCACTTTTAGGAAATTGGACCCCAAAAAGTATCTATACCTAAGTATTGAGCAATTAAAAGTCTTCAAGACCCAATGTAATTCCTAACCAAAGTCATCAGTTTCCAGGTAATTATTTTTGCTTTGGAACCACTAGCTATCCTGTCCAGTTTAAAGATGTGCTGGAACAAGCAAATACTTCTTAATTAGCAGGGGTTGTGGATAAGTCAGTATAGGAGCAAAAGGAATTTTCTTTCATTATCTGCTTTCGCTGTTTGTAGTTTGTATCTTTAAGGGACAAAAATCGCTGTTTGTATCTTTAAGGGACAAACATTTTCACCTTGCAATACAATATATTTGTGAGAGTGTGAAATTAAATGCATTGCTTCTATTATCTAAACATCTAAGCTTAATTTTTTAAGTCTATGCTCACCTTTGTACATTGTGAACTCTAAATATAGAATCATAAATGGAGTCATTGTGCGTTACATTAGAATTTAAATATTGCCAATGTCAGCTTTCTGAAATATTATATATGACTTTAATAAAATTAGCATACATACTATATGCATTTGAAATTTTTCTAAGAAAAGGCATTGTATTTATCTAATTTTTAAATATAGGTCTGCATTCATTACAGTGCTGCAAATTTATATTTAATAGATATTCCCTTATTATCTAAATAAAATATTTATTATCTGTACAGTATCATCTGCTCATACTGGCTTAAATGTTCTTTATTTAGACTAAGAAAATAAGTCTTATTTCCTTTCTAGTAAGTAATGGTCTTTACACATGAACTATTCAGTCATTTTTGTAGGATCATAATTAAAACTCTGAGTGATACCCCTCATTTTCTGTTCCTGTCCCACGTCACTCCCCAAATTTTCTTTTGCTTCTATGTTTATTTTATAAATTTAAGTAATTGCTCTTATTTGTCTTCCCCTAGACTTAATAATGCTGAAAATATTTCTTCTAATTGTTGCAAAACATGGAGATGTAAACTAAGTATATTTCTGTTGCTAAATTTCTTATTCCTATATTAAAAGCTTACATCAATGGAGAAATTAAGTGTATGTTCTTTTTTGAAATGCCCTATGCTCACCCTTCTATCCTTAATAAACAGAGATGGTATTGACACAAGTGAATTTTGTTTAACCACACTACATTTGCTTCTTAATTAGTGAATATTCATCTGTCATCAGCAGCAGCTATGACACCCCTCCCTGCTAACATGTTCTGTCATAAATAATCAATGAGGCACTATTAATATTCATGAGCTGGAATCTGTGTAGTCATGTGCACTGATGCAGAGACAGGGGGAGTGTTGCCATGAACTGACTGGAAACTCTGTGTGTGTATCCGTGAGTGCAAGATACTTAGGGAAAGCGAAGAAGAGCATGCTGCTACACACCAGCCTGGCTTGTGCTTCCAGCTAACAGCGGTTTGTCTGTGTTTCTGGACTGAAGTGACTGATGAAAAACAGTAGTCAAGTCTGGAGGGTGATTCCTTTTCAGTTCACTTGCCTTTTAGTTCTGGGGAAATTAGAAGATTTGCTCTCTCTCTCTGCTTCTTAGAATGGGCTGCAATTTGTGCACTTTTCAGAAAAGAGAGGAACACTACAAACTGCTGTATGAAGTTTCCCAGGTGAGTGCAGGGTCTGAGACCAACAACTAAACAGCCAGGCTTTGTGTTTGTCTGAAAGACGGTAACTGAATTGTGGCTAGCTTTATTTTTTCTTTCAGAAGATCTCAGAATTGAGGACAGACTTGCCGGTTGGGGGCTTTTTATTTTGGTTTTGGGTGGCAGTTTTTACCTTCCTTGCCACTCCCCCTTCAGATGACTTCCTGTGGGATTCTTTTTAACATTTTTTGTATCTACTGCCAAGATGTCAGTCAAGTAAAAGACTAGTACTGAGATCCATGTCTGTAATATCTTGAGATACCTCTTTCGTTTTGGAATAGTCTTGACATTTGAAAATCAAATGTATCATTGTCTGCATAAATATTGGGATTTAATAGGTCTGTGATCTCAGTTATTTTGAATAGACAGGAAAAGTTTCTTGCCAAATCTTGTTAGCCAGAAGAATTATTTGATTAATTAGGAATTTTTGCTTTGGTTTAAGAGGAAGACCTGGTATATTTGTATTATATGAGAAAAAAATTTATGCTATGTCTTGGCTTAGGAAGGAGATAAAGGAATTTTCTTATCACTTGTTCTTAGCTCCTTTTTATAATTTTTTGTCTGTTTACTACTGGAAATTAATTTCCCGAGCTTATTACCATATCTGTATGTGTCCTAGGAAAAAGTGTGTAAATTCAGATGTCTCTTTAATGTATATCTGAGGGCTTTCAGAATAAAAATAAGAAAATGATATCCCTAGCCTTCGTAATTTTTATAGAATTCCATTAATTCACCATTTTATTTAGGCAGGTTTCCCTGGGGCTATATGCTCAAGTACAAATTTCTCGTTTGGCAAAATAAAGTTTATTCCTCCCTTTTTCCAGTTTGTCCCAGATGTGTCACACTACTACTTTTGTTTTTAGACAATATTGCTGATGAAAGACAATGTTTGGGATGTTGATGGTCTGTGGGCACAGCAGTAGCCAAGTGCCCACTGCCCACTGGTTCCCTCAGATTTCCCCCTGACGTGATTCATTTCACAGTGGGCTAATTACAAAGTGGATTTGCTACACATGAAACAGCCTCCTCAGTTGCAATGTTAATGCACATTTTCATGGTAATGTGATCAGAGGCTCATTAGCCAGTTTCCAAAATGATCCTCTGCATTAATTAAATATAAAAATGACTCCTTTATCACCATAGAGAGGAAAAAGAAAATTAACATTGTTAATTACACCAGGGGCAATACCTTTTGCTTTCTTTTTTACTACAAACTTGCAAGGATAGGCTAAAATAATCTTCATTTCCCTGATAAGCTCTCATCCACTTTGACTCTTGAAAACAGTCTCTAGGTGGAACACTTTCCTTTAGTTTGGTTTGTTGGAGTTTGAGTTCTAGTACTGGTTTTCTTTGGGTGATGGAGGAGCAGCGGAGTAGATGAATCAATCTATTTTTTCTCTGAATTACTAAATTGATATAAAAGTATGATATGGAGGAAGTGGCATCCTCCCTCACTATTCCTAGGTTAAGCTGTTTATGTTCTACTAAGAAATCATGCCAGGATTGCTGCATGGAGAAGGGACCCCTGTGTTTGTTAAGGGGCAGGCGCCTTTGTTGTGGATTTTCAAAATGCTTGTCTGTGAGTTTTGCCTTTAAGTGCTGCTAAATCTTGAGAGAATAGATAAGCCATACTCTTTATTGCCTCCACCTGTACTCCTTCATATATTTATTTTATTTCCTCTACTCCTGGGTTGCAGTACTTATGATCTTTAATAAAGGAGGTGAAGAATGAAGTATTGGCTTCCATTTAACTGGCTTTTATGAGATAAGTTAAAACCCCAGCTTAAAGGTCTTGCATGTGTTTTCCAAGGGGAGCCCTCCTCCGGTTTGTCCCCAGCTTTGCGTTCTATTTTATTGAGTTAATGGAATAGATAAGATATCAAAGGAAACCAGGGATAGACTCATATAATACACTGGAGCCTCGTGTGGTGCCGCAAACTAGTTTCTATTTTTATTTGGAGGAGAGGCAGCTCAGAGCACACATGAAAGTAAGCATGTTCTTAACCAGGTGTTCGTGAGGGCACATAGCTGCCCCCATAAGAGAGGATACTATTTACAAAAGTGACTTGAGATCAGAAGCCTGAGTATTTCTAAGCTGGTATAGTAAAATAAATTAGCTCATGCAAACATTAGCATCTGATTGTCCAAATCATATTTATTTACAGACTTGTAATTCTCAGATCAACTGCCTTTTGGTTTCTTTTGTTTTTATTTCTTAAAAGCTAATGCAAATTGAAGTTTACCTGGAGGTGTGATCATTTAAGATTAGCAGTGAATACTCAATGCATGACCAAGAACAAAATGTTTATTTCTCTATTATAGAAGCATTATGTTATTGAACTTTTTCACATTCTCTTTCTAGATTTCTAGATTTAGCGATCTTACAATATGGGCCAAGTAGAATACAGTTTCAGGCTTACAACTGCAGTACCCAAAAGCAAATGTGCTCACTGAGGAATCTAGTGAAACGATCAGAATGATATGCTTAGGTGTGAAATGAGTTAAGTTTATATTTTGTTGGTACTTTTTTCTCCTAGAGAGGAGCTAAGTCTTTCAATTGGCAGAAGAGAGGGAATGTCGCCTCGAGAAAATTATTTTCAGCTGGAGCTGGGCCAATCAGGCTCCAGTATGAACACAGACGCAAGAATCTAGGGTTTGGGTAGATCCAGTAACCTTCACGGCAAGCAGTTTTCATGTGTCTTTGTGCGTCTATTAACTTTCCTATGTGCCGGACACAATTGTTATCTGCAGTGATTTATTTTATTCAAAGTGTGTTATTTATTAACCTCTTAAGAATTAATAAATGGCTAATTTGAACAATGCCCTTCTATTGACATGAACTGAATTGCCCATTTCATATTAATCTGATTAAATAGCCAGCTGGACCAAAAGAGCTGTAGTAGCTTGTTGGGCATTTCTGACCTAATAACAGATTTATTTCTGAGCAAGATTGTATGGTAATACCTAAATCTGTTGACTTCTTAGTTTGATTTTTCATCCATAAATCAAATGTAACTTTTTGATTGATTAAATAATAGAATTATCAATGGGGTGTTCATTGGTGTTGGACAATGTGTTCAAATTGTGGGCAAATATTTCAAACTTCACACTTGTTAACATAAAACTGTTTATGAGATTTCATTATAATTTTATAATGTGATATTCAAGATTCTTCTCTTACTCACTGCCAAATTAGAGAAAAGAAATGGGCTTCAATCTCAGGAAAACCAGAAGTAGAATAGTGCTAGCTCTCCAGGCAATGTCACCGATGTGACTGCTGTCCTCTTCTAAGTGGATACTGTTTCAAAACACAGAGTTGATTTATCCATTTGACTGGTTTGGCACAGCTCAAAGGTTTCCCACAACCTGGGTCCATGAATTGGTATCAGAAACTGAAACAGAACCCACATTGAAAGTAACAACAATCACAGTACTGCTCGTGACTGACGTGAGCGCTTTATTCTAGGCCCTGTGCTAAGCACTTTTTCCCTAAGCATCGTCTCATTTAATCCCCACAAAAACCCAACAGGAGTTACAGGATAGCATCCCATAATTTTTAAGTATGTTCAAGGCTCCTTTATTCTTCAGTGAGTTTCTTGAGTCTTGCGTAATCTCCCTTCTCTGGTTACTCTCCCATATCCCTCCGAAATCTATTTTGTCTCATGTTGTGTAAACCCGCCTCATAATGTCTTACCCTCTTTACCCAAATGGCATCCTCTCCCCACACTCCTTAGCACTACTGAAGATCTCACCATCCTTCTTGCTATCAATAAAACACAAAAACACTAAATTACAATGGACGCTTCTGTCTTCATCATCCACACAATAACCTTCTGGTTATTTTACTTTTGCACATTCTCCAGCATCAATCCCTGCCTTCCTACAATCACAATTCCTTTTATTAACTCTCTGACATCATGGTAACAACTTTTCCACTTAGAAATTGTCAGCATGCCAGTCCACCCTGATTGCTCTTGCTGGAATAGTATTTCTAGGAAGTATTCAGTGGCTCCCAATTACTATAAAACGAAGTAAAACTTCCTCTTCCAGTATATTCAAGGACCTCCTGAGTTGTTTCTGGGTTCCTTTCCTGCTTTTTCTCTCGCTGATCTTCCCCTAATGCAATTAGTAATCTCTCCAGACCAGTCTTTTTGCTTTTCTCTTTAAGTTTTGGCTTCCCAACTTGGACCCTTGTAACTTAGTTCTTTGTCTTCAGCTTCTGTGGAACGCCCTCTATATCCACCCCTATCACTGTCTACTTTGTTCCTTCACTAGATTTACAAAGCCTGCCCCCTTTGGCTCAAATGTCTCCATGAGCAGAGAGATTTTTGCAATTACTGATTTTAAAAAATTGATCTCTTCCCACCTTGGAACTCTCGTACCATTTTCCTTGGAATGTTTAGAGTTCGTTTTTCATGTTCATCTGTTTGGAATTATGGTCAATTGTGTGCGACTGAATTGTGAGCTCCTTGAAGGCAAGTCAGGTACTTGATTGCCCTTTAACCCCGACTGTGCCAGCAGGCATTCTGTAAGACCCACCACGATGCCTCACATGTCCACAGCCTCTTCAGAGTAAACTACCGTCATCCATAGCTTCTGGTGAAGGACCATATCACTCTGCCTTCCTCTCTACCCCATAGCTAACAGCTGATTAAACTAGGGCCAGTCACCTGGTACATGAAGTTGAAGGAGTGATTAGATTTTTTCTGTCTCAGAAACTTATACTGGGAAACAAACCATTGATAATGGGATTAGAATGCAAAGGAATGCAGAGAGAGAGAGGAGGCTTTAAGAGGAACTGAGTGCTTGGGGATCTGTGGTCCACCAAATCTATGAGGATCAGAACTACCGAGAGATTCAGAGACAACTGAGAAATAAAGCATGTGAGTCATGGGAAAAAGAAGCATGAAGAACAAATAGCAAGTCTTGAGAGTGGCCTCCTTTTCCCAGCTCCAGTACATTTCTATAATCCCTATTTATTTTAATTTGGTTGAATGAAGTGTCTATTTCTTACAATCAGAAGAACAAATGAGGACACATCACAATAATGTCTTGCTTTTGTCACCTGGCAGGTGTCTTAAACTCTAGACATGAGGTTCAGTTCAATAAAGCTTCAGTAAGCTGCTATTGCCTACTATGTGACAAGTCCTGGTCTCTGCCATGGGGAATACAAAGACAAACATGACAGTCCTTGCTTTTTTTTTTTGAGGAAGATTAGCCCTGAGCTGACTACTGCCAGTCCTCCTCTTTTTGCTGAGGAAGCGTGGCCCTGAGCTAACATCCGTGCCCATCTTCCTCTACTTTATATATGGGACGCCTGCCACAGCGTGGTGTGCCAAGTCCTGCCATGTCCGCACCCGGGATCTGAACCGGCAAACCCCAGGCTGCCGAGAATCGGAACGTGCAAACTTAACTGCTGCGCCACCGGGCTGGCACCGACAGTCCTTGCTTTTGAGAGAGAGAGACATAAGCAAAATATTTTCATATAATGTGTTAAGTGAAGCACTGAATCAACAGAGATGTTGACAGTCTGCTATAGGAGTACAAAGATGCTCAACATGATGGGGCTTGGGGATGGGGAGGGAAAGGGAGAAAAACCAAAACGATGAAGGGTAAAGAAGTCCATGGAGGTGGCAAATGGATGATAGGTGTGAACGGACTTGGAGAAGGGGAACTATAAGCAATATGTTACTAAAACCTAAGGTGGGAAGCAGGCTTCGAGGACGTGGTCTAAAAGGTGGACAAGACCAGACCGGGAGAGTCCCCCATGTCACAGTGTTTTGTTCGTTTGTTTGGTTGCTTTATTTTTCTTAAAAAGAGAGATGACTCTGATAATGGTTAAGACTGTGGGCTTGGTTGTGGTGTGTGTCTGGGGGCAATTGGGCTTGAGTTGGCGATGGTGTTCTACAGCAAGACTACCACAAGGGAGACCAATTTGGAGGCTGTTGCAAAGGATAAGTTAGTGAAAGAAAGAATATAAAAGGGAAGACAGAACTGAGACCCATGAGAAGGTAAATTCCATAGGTTTCTGGGTTGTGAGACTGGGTGGGGGTAGTGAAATTTACAGAGAGAAGAAATAAGGGAAAGGTAGTGAGTTCTGGGGAGGGGAGAGAAGACTCTTAAGTTCATTTATGTGTTCTCCAAGCAATGGCCAGCAGACAGTGAATGTGCACAACAAAACCTTGGCATATGTATGTTTGTTGGATGAGATCACCTAGAAAGATGTGAAAAATGAGGCGAGTTGTGAGCCAAAGATACAATATAGAGAAACAGGCAAAAGAGAAGAAAGAAAAGAAGAAAAAGTGAAATTGTTATAGTGCAAGAAGGAGAATGAGCTATAGGAGAAGCCAACAGGAGAGAGTTTTAAAAAAGGTGTGGCCACTTTAATAAAACACATTAGAGTGTATAATAAGTTAAAAAGCACAGTGTCTTTGGATTTGAAAATATGTGATGTGTTACCCAGGTCCCTCTTCAGGAAACACTTGCTGCCCCAGCCGCTGAGAGTGCTGTCAGTGAAAAACTTCGACTGTCAGCCCCTTCAGGAACTGTCTTAGTTTCAGGGAGCCCCCTCACCCAAGGTTATTACCCTCCTTGGAGGCCCCCATGCAATGACACATTGACGCAAATGTCTAAGGGCCTGGCCATCCATCGTAGCCTGCACTGGGACATTCTGAAAGGCAATTCCAGCTCTAGAGCTCCCTGCAACTGTTGTTGGGCCTGCGTCATAGTTCGGTTCTCCTTCTGCCCAGTCCTGCATCCTTCTCCCCCCTTCCACAAAGGGAGCACTCCTTAGCAAGCATCTTATACATTCAACTTTATCTTGGAGTTGGCTTCCTGGAGAACCTAACCTGGACAGAGGTCAGTGGTGACAACTGCCGAGCATTGCAGTACAGAAACGTGGACACAATCCAGAAAGTGATGGGTTCCAGGAGGAGGTCAGCTGCACTCTCAGGAAGTTTCTCTGAGATAAGACAGATTTTTTTAAATGGAGTTACTGCTAAGTTGGAATATAGATTTTCTTAGCTCTTTTTTTAGAATACAAATTTATTTAAAATTGTGAATTTTGAAAATGAAAGTCATCCTTTTAAAAAGTAAAACTAATTGATTTCACACCTTGAGTCATGATGTTCAGATAGTGGTGATAATATAGTGATTAAAAAAGTAAAATTGTGAATTTAGCTGGAATCTCCCTTAGCTAAAACTTTTGAAGAAAACCTTAAATGATAGAGTGTTTTTGATATGCAAAAAGCTTTTTATAAAAGTAAATATTTTTAATGAGTATAATTAATTTAGGTAGGTTTAATAACTGAAGTGTCTTTCCTACTAGAAGGATCAGAATATCATATATTTTATTAAAATGTATACATTTAATTTCTTTATATTTTCATCACTTATTGAATTGATCCAGACTTAGGAGAAGGTCGGCCACCTCTAGTTGTGTATCTTTCTATTTAGATAAAATGCTGTAGGAAAACATTTTCACTTCGTTCCATATTATACACAGGGAGACGTTGCTGAAAACTTAGCTCATGGTGAGATAATTTGACTCTTCAACTCATCTGAAATTTCTGGTTAAGTAGGATAATCTGATTAGAAACTTCTTTAATTTCAATTTTTGTTGAAAATATTTCTAAAATACAGGGTCTTATTTACATAATTACTTATGCACATTTGCTATTCATGTCCAGTCATGCTAGATAGCAACAAATGAGCTGCACATCTTCAGCAAACAGTGATTTCTGAACTTTATAAGAGGAACTATTTCTGGAGATTAATTGATACTGAAAATCCTTCCACAACAGCCAACCACTGTCCAGTGCATTCATTTTATATAAGTAGATTTTCATACATGGAATTTTCACAAGTCATTTAATAGGTATTCAATCAGTCTTATCAAATGATTAAGAAAGGCACAAAAATTAAATCACTAGGTACTCAAGAAGAGGCCCCTGGATTGTGGTTCTGTGAAGGATCCTTGCCCTTGAAATGTTTATAAATCATGGGAGAAAGGTGAGTAGGGTACCCAGAGCAGGACCTGCCTCCATCAGTCTTTTGCAGACACTGTTTTTTCCCGTGATCCCTTCTGGGTAATGCACAGTAAGAATTTTAGGTGTTATTCTTAATAAGCGTCTCCTTCTTGTGACTCTTGAGGATTTAGGTGGCACTGGGTGATAATTTTGTCTCCACATTTAGAATTCCAGATAATTCAAGTGCAGCTGTGTTTTTTGTATCCAAATGCAACATTTCCAAAGTCATCAGTATAACCTGTCCCATCCTCTGTCTCCCTCCCAGCTGTGTTCATTTCTTCTTTCTTAATTCTATCACTCTCAATGTGGAATAACAGCTTTAAAAGGGTTATTACGAAGAGTTCATTGTTTCCTTCAACAAAAAGCTTAAAAGGTAGCAGCCCCAGATTCTCCTGTGTTTCAACATACAACATCTAATTGCTAATTTGTGCCATTCTGTAACAAGCTGTAAATCTTGCTTCATGGTTGTTTGGGTCCCAGTGAAGCACCCCCCTCCCCGACTTCTGCTTTATGTAGCTTTGTAGAAATACTGTAGAAATTTTTTTTAGAAACTTGCTCTCATCTCACTGGAAATTAGATTTTTCTGAACTAACCTCTCACTTCCAAGCCTCTTAAGGGTCTGTTTCAGGTACCTTTGTGAAGAAAAAAAGACCCTTTCAAGGGTATGAGAACAAAGAGAATTTCTAAAATACTTAGTATGGTTTAAAAAAATAATAAACTCACAGATGAAAGACCACTATTATAATCAGTGATAGTCATGTTTTCCTGTAATTGAATCATGGTAGAATTCAGATGATAATATTTTTTAAAGGAAAGGAAAGTTTGGAAAAGAGTATTTCTCAGGGAATAACCACAAATAATGACTCTATACCTGTCTTTTGCTCACTACTGTGCTAGATAGCAAGAGAGGATACAAAAGAAGCATCAGCTACGAAACCGGTCCTCAAGATGGACTACCATGGAGCAATTAGAAGGCAAATGTGGAAATGTCTGACCCCAACACAGTGGACATTACAGAGAAAGGGCAGTTCTGTATGGATAAGGATAGTCTAAGGGACTTCACGGAACAGCTTAACAGTGCTTCTTATTTGGAACAGCCTAGGTTAGGAGCCAAGCTTCATTTTTTAATTCAGCACAATTTTTGTATATCCATTCAATCAAAGGTAATATGTTTGGTGTCCAGGATGTATTATAAAAGCTAAGTCTTAGGAAGATGATTAATAGGACATATTTGGGTGAAAATGGAAAGAACAGCCTGAGTGAAGCAGGATATGGGATGAGGATGGTTGAGCATCTTGATCTCCACCCAAAAATGAATGGACTTGGTGCTGTCATCACCACAGGGCACTAAACACTCTAAGGATGCAATCAAATAGAGTCTCTGAAGACAATTCAAATAAGAGAATATGTGTAAATGCTGTTTGCTCAGCAGTTTGTTTAAAAGAGCACAGCCATGCTAAGTTGACCCACAATGGATAGATTTTTGCTGTTCACTCCTTAAGTATGCTCTATATTTCCTTAGCGACTCATAATGTTTGAAGTTGGGTTTGCCTATGCAGTTGTGAACTTTAGTGTTAAGACAACATAGAAAATAGTGAAAATGTTTTACTCAGTTGATACATGGGTATGACTGTGTGATGGGTGCATACTAAATCCCAAGCACTGTGTGCTACACAGGAGAGGCACTGTACATCGAAGAAAGAACCGAGGCTTTGGAATCAAGCAATAACACTATTTATTTCCTCTCTGACTATGAGTTAGTTACTTAACCTCATTGAGATTTGGTTTAGTTGATTAATGTCAACCTTGAAGTGTTTTGTTGAGGATTAAATGAAATAATATATTTAAAGGGCATAACACATACAGGAAGGCCATAAATGGTAAATTTGAGATTATGATCTCATTTCAGTCTAACAGTGATCCTGTGACATAGGTAACATTGTTCCCATTTTGCAGGTGAGAAAACTGAGGCACAAAGTAACCAAGTGACAAATTCATATTATCAGCAAGTAGAACACCTGCAGTTCAAACCAGGATCTGCCTAATGCCAAAGCCCATGTTCATTTTGTTATAATCATCAAATATCCCTCTCCCTTTGAGCTCTCCACATTTATCTGCTAACTGATCCATAAATACTGAGCACCTGACACATAGTAGGCACTCAATAAATATCTGTCAAAGGAAAGAAAGAAAGAAGAAATAAAAGGGAAGGAGGAAAGGAAGAAGAAAAGAAGGGAAATATTAGATGCTATTTAAGTTTCTCCTTGGGAGGGTCAACAGAGGTGCCCTTTTGGACATCGGAAGAGAAACAGGTCCTCTCCACTATCTCTCTCCCCATATGTTTTAACATCTTAAATCAAATTATCTTACCTATGAAAGCCCATCAGTATGGGAAAGCAACTTGTCATTCCCACTTTCGAGAGCTTGAAAGCCTTTCCCTCCTTTCCATAAATCTATGCCTGGCCTGAAAGATCCTCCACAATCTGCTATCTTTCTTCATGCTTTCCTAACCATTCAAATTTTAATCAAACCAAACTGTAATTTTTTATTTGAAAACAATGTGATTTTTCCCATCTCTTTGCCTTTCAACACAATGTCCCTTTTGCCTAGCATGCTTTGCCCACCTCCATACATGGAAAAACCCTAATCCGTTATGACTCAGTTCAAGGTCTGCCATCTGGGAAGTCCTCTCTGAACCTAAGACAGGGCCAGTCACTCTTCCCAATGCTCCTATTCAACGGTACTCCACAATTTGAAATATAGTCAGATGCTTCTGTGTTTGTGTTTAGTTTTTCTGCATCCCTGCAGTTCTACCACATTATACAGTGCCTGGCTCAGACCAGGCATTTAATACAGATCAAGTCAAGGAATAGGAGTGGGGACATAGCTACAACTGCATTCACAAAAGAAATCTTACTTTATTATTGTCTCCAGCATTCACTGAGTTGTCTTTGAAAATGAGATAATTCGAGAAACTACATCTTCTATATTTTCTTGATTTTGAAGATGCCCTCTGTTTTAAGATAACTGTAAAGCTGATCATCAAATTTAAGAACAGCTGGGGCCATGCAGGCTTGGCAAGCTACCACCTTTAATATGCATATTGATTACAAGCTACACCCCAATTTCAGAAGCAAGGAGATATGAAGGAGAACCTACATCTTAGAATTGAGGAAAAATGGTCATCGCTTTTCTTTTGGCCCTTCCTTCACCCCAGCTGCACTCCTGTTCCCTGCCCTCCCCACTCACGCTGAGGATTTTATTGCTCAGGTGGACACAGCATGTCAGGTCTTATCTCAGAATCTCCAGTCATAATGAATAATGATAGAATTGTCATTCCTCAACTGTCAGGCTGGCCAATAAAACTACCTGTTCTTTCTTCCTATAATTTCCCTGTTGTTTTCAGCTCACGAAGTTGTAGTAGCCCTCCTCAAAGCTTGGGTCAGGTATCACCTTTACTAGGAAATCTTGGAATTCCCTTTCCTCTTTCGAAGGTACCCAGTGCTTACCTCTGTCATAACACGTATCAAACAGTATCATTTCTCAGTTTAATTTCTTATGATTTTCACTGGTCTCTGAATCTCTGGAGGGCAAAAATTGTGTCTTCCATCCAACCCAGTACCCATATAGGTGTTTCTAGAGTAAAGGATGAATGACTAAATGCTAAATGAATTCTGTGTGTAGGACAATATGAGGAAAGTGACATAAAAGCAGGATAAGATGGGATCTTTGCCCTCAAGGTGTTTACTGTCCAATAGCTTCAGTAATAGACTTGTTCACAAATAACTTTTCTGCAAGGGGCAATGTTAGTTCTATGATAGAGAGAGAAAGGAACAAAGTGTCATGAGATGTCATAATGATAATGATTTGCTGTAATAGAGATGAAAATTAAAATAAGGCATCTAAAATAGAACACGCTATGTATACATTGTGTAAGGCAAAATGGTGTTCTGTGTACAATTAAATGAATTGATTATTGATTTGATAATGTCATGTTTCTTCATGTGCTGCCTTCTGTGCTGTGAAATTGAGTTAGCTATTTGTGGAAGAATGGCTTAACGCCTACTTGTTTTTATTTTACATTATTTATACCATCATTGAAGTAATAAAGAATGGCTAAAATGTTAAATTGTTCATTTGATATATTTTTCTTCTTATCATAAAAAGAATTTAGGGTGATGATTGTAAAATTTACTGGAAAATTCCTGAATTTTCCCTGATGATGGGCTTCATAATTGGGCTTCGTAATTCTCTAGCACTAAAATGAGAACTTCTCCAGGTGCAAATATCCCAGTTGAGATCATATAAAGCAAAGAATAGCCTAAGAAAAGCATGAAAATCATTTTTAAAATTTTAAGCTCTAAATAAAACCTAGTCCAATCTAATAATATACTGAAAGTATATTTTTCCAGTAACTCAAAATCATATTTATTTTGTTCATTATTACCTGTAAAAGCTAGGATATTCTTTGAGCCATGCAGAATGTAATATGAGTAAAGATAGTTCCCCTTGTATACTCAATATCAGCGAAGCTTTTCGGGAAGCTGTCTAACTCAGTGGCCCAGAGATAACTTGAGATAGAGAACTCAGAGAGGGTAGAAGTTAAGTTTCTGAATTTCAAAAAGCTCCTTTTAAGCCAGGATTAATTCCCCGTTCCCACAAAAATTAGTTCTTAACTGTGACCAAAATGCCCATGTTCCATGGCATTATTCCTGACATATTCCATGTCAGACTAGAATCTCACCCAGATTCTAGGATCGTCTGAAGAGAAAGGGGAAGGAGAGAGGATATGTTTGTTGTCTAAATGGTGGTCATTGTAAGAACTATATTTAAGGGTGATGTCTCTACCTGAGAGTAAATTACTCAACCTTTAAGAATTTGTTAAAATTAAATAAAAATTTTAAAGTTTTTCAGAATTGTAGCACATTATATTTAATGCAGATAGTAGAATTAAGAGAAAATTAAATAGGGGCTGGCCCCGTGGCCCAGTGGTTAAGTTCGCACGCTCCGCTGCAGGCGGCCCAGTGTTTCGTTGGTTCGAATCCTGGGCGCGGACCTGGCACTGCTCGTCAGACCACGCTGGGGCGGCGTCCCACATGCCACAGCTAGAAGAACCCACAACGAAGAATACACAACTATGTACCGGGGGGCTTTGGGGAGAAAAAGGAAAAAATAAAATCTTTAAAAAAAAAAAAAAAGAAAATTAAGTAGTGACAATATCGTGTTTAATATAGTCATATATCACTGGATGTGAAATTTAGACTAAAAAGTCTGAGAAAATATCTCCTCTTAGGTTGGCATGGACTCGATGGCTTAATTTAGTCCTTTCCATTTCTGCCTTCAGAAATAAAAAGGCGCCAATAAATATCAGTAGCCTAAGCAAATATATAAAAATTACAAATTCATTTGTATGATGTTTATATGCACAGTAGATTATTTGCAGATATATTTAAGTGGAGTCTGTGACTGTCTATTCTTTTTCAGGTTTGTGGGATCCATTCTAAAAAGTTGTTAAAACTAAGGTAAATATTAATTTATAAAGAAATGGCCTTACAAATCTTTTACACTGTTGTTGCAGGCTCTTGAAAGCAAAGTAACTGGGTCCTAGATTTCAGGAAAATGAGATTGTGGTTTCATAACTGATTAAGAACAGTGATAAAAGCATTTAAAGCAAATGGTATACATAAATGGCCTACCCAGTGATTTCTCTGTAAGATCACATTCATGAAATGATCTTCCTGATGGATTATCATTTTCTGGCTGAGTAATTGACACTTTGTCTGTGACTGATGAACATGACCCGCTGGCGTCATTGAGCGCACCCAGTCACAATATTATCAGTGTGCTAATGACCGCTCCCCTGTGCTTTCCTCTTCTTCCTCCCACCATTAATACCTGCTTCTCACCTTCCACAACAACCAGGAAATTATTTTAAAACTGGCCCCACACTTTGAAGTTTGCTTCAGTGGCTTTGAAGTATTCACAGCTTTCCAGCCAGTATTATCTGTGTTTCATAGATCACAGAAAATCCTGAGAGGGAAAAATGCGTATTAATTTGAGATGTAAAATCTTCTGTTGATATTTTTCAAATCGGTTTAGTTTCTTTTTTTTTTTTTAAAGATTTTATTTTTTCCTTTTTCTCCCCAAAGCCCCCCAGTACATAGTTGTATATTTCTCGTTGTGGGTTCTTCTAGTTGTGGCATGTGGGACGCTGCCTCAGCGTGGTCTGATGAGCAGTGCCATGTCCGCGCCCAGGATTCGAACCAACGAAACACTGGGACGCCTGCAGCGGAGCGCGCGAACTTAACCACTCGGCCACGGGGCCAGCCCCGGTTTAGTTTCATTTTTTAATCTTCTGTAATAAAGTATTGCTCTGAGAAGGTACCTAAGAGACAAATGACTAACAGGACCTTTGGGAAATCTCTACTTAAATTTTATTAATAATATCATAGTATTCATAGGTGGGAACCAATGGTGGTCATGTAATGCTAATGTTGCCTTGAATCCCTCAAAAAGGAAACAGGCCTAACAAATGGTCCGTTAGCTGAATGTGTTAATATACTGATTAGTTGCTGGACTACGTAAGGATGTAGATAGAGGCCCACTAGAATCAAACTACTTAAACTATTTTATATAACATGTTTTTAAATTTTTAGAAAGTCATATAAAAAAATCTTTTTGTTTTTCCTCACAAAGTAATAGTATGTTACTTACCAATTATGAACCTGAATGTCCATAGTTATTTCCTTCAGCCCAGTATTTAAATTATCTTAATTTGCTGCAAAGAAAGATGACTCTTTGATTATATATACACTATCTTGGGTTACGTGGCTCTGGGAAAAGCTCTGACACAGAGATTTGCATATGAGATGCTTGGAGAGTGTCTCAGGAACAACACCTGTATGGGAAGGAGGTAGGACTGGGCAGAGGGAAAAGTAGACTGTGATGCAGCCTTAACAGAGACGTCAGCTGATGGCAAGGAGAGCTATGAAGCTGGCATGGCCCTTCAGAATTGTTCCCAAGCAAGGCAAAGCAGCCATGTCTTTGTCCTCCTGCACTGACTAATCTTTGGATGTGGTGGCCCCTGGGGAGCGGGCATAGCTTTCCAGGAGCTGAGTGCAGTTCCAGAAGCAGGACAAGGCTGTGAGGCTGCAGTAGCCAGTGCCCCCAGGGGCTGGGAGAGTGAGTATCTCCATCCTGAAGAGGGAGACCTCAGTGCTCAGCAAGCATCCACTGCATCCACCAATTCATCTTGTAATATGTGGACATAATTTCTAGGCTGTAATAAAATTCCCCCTCCAAAGGAATTTTAATCACTTCTGAGACAAGGTCAAGTTCCTTAAGGTTAGATTGTTCTTCTCTTTATCCACTTTGTTGCTAGATTAAATCATTTTCTGGAATTAAGAGTGTCACTGGAGCATATTTTGAGAAAGTGACTTTGAAAGTCTGACCTGTGAAAATGTGACAAATTGTCTCTGGAGACTGATTTTGTTGAATGCTAATACCACATCATGTAGCAATGTAGTTTCACTTACTAAGTATTGCCCAGGCCATATTGTTGAACTCTGTGCTGCCACGGTCACCTCATCAGGATGTTTTCTGTCCTGTGAGTAGTGGCTTCAAATGTACTCATCCATCTTCTTGTCTCATTACATTTTGTGTGACTGATGTTCTGTACCCATTAAAATTGATGGGAAAGAACAAAGAGAAGAAAAATGTGCCCTTCAATTGATTACTTCTCTGAAAGAGCAAATGAGAATTCTCTAGTAGCAACAAGAGATTTAGAGTGGTGGGTTTCTCCCATTTAGTAAGTGCTTTAATTAGCTAGGTTTACTAAACAGAGTCTCTTATTTTTAAGAGCACATCATTCAGCCTTAAAATTCAACCTCCTTTAGAAATATTTGATCTTTACAAGATCAGCTGTAACATTGTTCACAGTCGGGAGTTATTTTGGTGAATTCTCAGTACCAGAACCAATTAGATCAGATGCCTTTCATCAGATTTTTTTCCTTCTGATGACATATCATAATGGCTCATTTTCTATTCTGGGATAGCCAATAATTAAACTGACCATTATGGTAAACTGAAGCCAAAGCCGTAGTGATTTTGGAAGGCCCAATCTTCCTAGGTTTTTCTTGGATCTATTGACTGTTATTTTTGTGTTTAACAAATTGCAGAACAGCAAGATATTTCTGCAGTGTTCACAAAACATTTGTTTAATGACAATATTTAATGTCTTGAGGGGAGGGGAAACCGGCCCACTGGCAGTTTCCAGGCTTTGGCCTCTACACTTCATTTCTCCTCATGTCTCTGTGTTTGAGTTGGAGGAAACAGTGTGGACTTATTTCTTGAGAGACAGGAGAGAGTCACGTTTTTGGTTTTGTTTTTTTTTTTAATAAAATGAAATAAATTTGACCAAATAATATGAAGTTAATTATTTTGGAGTGAATTCTCTTGAGAGAGTCTGACTGCTCAGGGGTCTGTGGGATAATTTGAGTGCTGTGGATAATATGGTCCCTTGAGAGAAACAGGAAAATAAAAAACATTCTTCCATATTACCTTGGTCACAAAGATGGCAGGACCTATTCTGGGACTTTGACCATAGGAGTATATCTGTGAACTGCTGTGAAATTAAATATGGCTTGGCTGGTCTACGTTTTCAGTAATACTAATGATCACATGCTATAGAAATACTTGGACAAATGTGGGGAAAACAGAACTAATCAGACTGTACTCAGGTACTTTCATTTATGTAAAAAAATGGTCTCAACTAGCACTATCTAATAGAAATTTCTATCTTGATAGAAATATTCTATATCTGTGTTATTGAGTATAGCAGCCGCTAGACACATGTGGGTATTGATTGGTTAAAATGTGGCTAGAGGAACTGAGGAACTGAATTTCTGATTTTATTTATTTTAGTTAATTTATATTTCAATAGCCACATGTGGCTAGTGGCTACTGTATTGGACAGTACAGGTCTAGAAATTCTTAGGGAATCATATCCAGTGCTACAGACTTTAAAGTCTTAAAACCTTAAATCTACAATTTAATTCTTATTCTATCCCAGAATTTTTAAAGTCTGTGGATTCTTTTTTTGAGGAGGGGTATTTTATTTAAATATGTAATGCTTCTTTGAAAACTGACGCAAGTTGCAAAGACAAGCATAAAAAGTATGAATCACATGGAGTAGCCTACAAAGAGGAGTCTTAGAAACTAGAATACTAAAGAACCCCTTTATATAACAGTGTTTAGTAAATATTCTTGGCACTAAAATTTCACAGAAAAAACAGTCTCACCATTTTACAACTTACAGATCTTGAAAACCTGAAATCTGAGTCCTTGTGTTTAGTGGTGAGAATAAGGAATGAATTCATTTTAATCCACATACAAAAGAGTTGCATTCCTAGACCTCAAAAAATTGTCATCAACTGGGGCATTCTGAGAAAAACAGTTCCCCTTCCAACTGTACTAGCAAAAACAAATAAAACTATTAATAACGGTATAATTAGGGAAGCAGATCATACTGACTCATTTCACACTCTTCCTTAATCTTAGAATTCTGCCGTAAATCATGTACCTCAATCTGAGAAATACTTATCAAGTGCTATTTCTTCAAACCCCACGTTAGTCCATTTTGGTTCTCATAATACTTTCTATTATATAAGTATTAGTTTACATATATTCAGCATTTACCCCAAGACAGATGCAATTCAGACTCATCATTCAACAGTAAACCCATCTCCTTTGAATATAAGTGTGCTCTTTTTCCCCTGGTAAGGGTATCACAAGCCATTCATTCACTTCAAATCTCAATTTGTGAGTCATCGTCTACTCATCTGTGTCCCTCATCCTTTCCCCCAGCCACCACATCCAAATTGTCCAATTCCGGGATTCCTCTTCTATGATATTTCTTTCACTTCCACCCCTCCTTTCCTTTACTACCAATCTTCTGGATTTATTGAACCTACATTTCTCTCTACTCCTAAACTATCTTCTTGCTTCCGGTCTCTAAGCATCAAGGCATCTTCCACCCTACTGCCAGTACGTTGTTCTTCTGGCTTCTTGGCTCAAAACTCTTTAGATTCCCCACTATCTGCAGGACAAAGTCTGGTTCCTCCAGTTACACCTTGCTCAGAGGACAACACTGAATCCTGAAAGCCTTCCATAATCACCTCCATTGGAACCCATTTCTCTCTTCCCTGTGTTAGTTGACTATATCTCTTTTCAGGATAACTCTAAAATGTACAAAGGAATTAATGGTAGCTTATTACTTTAGAGATTGCCAAACATTTTCAGTGCTCCGCTTCATGTTTAAGTTTCCCAACAAAGTGATCTCAGTAGGCAGGCAGGTTTGTTTCCCCATTTTTTTAAGGAAGGAAACCCACTGAAGTTAGAGAGGTGAGGGAGTAACCCAAGATTACACAATCAGTAAGTGACCCAATTTCTGGAATCTTTCCATATTAATAAAATAAATGTTCCAATAAAAATAATAATATCCCCAGTGCCTAGAACAGTGCCTGGCATATAATAGGTTTTAACAAATAAATATTGAATGAATGAAGCCACATAGCTGAGGACCTGTTGAATATCACGACAGGTGTATGAACTGGTTTCACTAGACAATGAGCAGTCACTGGATCACATGAGCAGGAGCGGTGCAGGTAAATTTGAGAGGACAATTAGGAAGTTATGTGGAAGTGAGGAGATACAAGCTTCATAGAATGTGATAGTGAGACCCAAGATAAAAAGTGGAGAGTGAGAGAAATTTTAAAGAAAGAGTTAAGAATTATTGCTTCTTGACACTGATTGAATGTGAGGGCCAAAGGAGAGACTGAGCCAAGCATCCAGCCCTGGTTGTGGCCGTGGGTGGGGCCCACACCAGAAAGAGATAAGCCTGGAACAGGAGTTGTTTCCCTTGAATGCAAATGAGGCGTTATCTGGGCGAAGTCCCTTGTCATCTGATGATACTATATATTGTCTTATACTCTTTATTGCATCCGTGTCTAATTACTCACATGTGAAAATGTTGTTTTCCTGTATCTTTTAATTCTTTATTGTTCCCATGGCACCTAGCCCACCGCTATGCGAAATGTAGACACTCCAAGAAGTGTGGAAATTGATTAATTGGAAAATGCTAGAAACACTATGCTATTGAATTATGCTGCATCTTTTATGAAAGTTTAACTTAAGCACAAGTTATACAACTGAAAATATTATTTTTCAAAACAATAACTGATTTCACAAGTACTGGCTGCATTTTTCCCAAATGCATTTTACCACCGACGCTTTTTTTAAAGTGGAGTAGAAGTGTAATGAACAGTACAAACTAACTTTTCCATAGAGGAAAGGGTGCTTGAATTTTAAAGACGATTTTTTCAAATTTCCCAGGGAGTACTAAGATAAACATTTAAACTTCCTCAAGCTTTGTAACAAAGAAACTTTCAAGTCATGAAGCAATGAATAATCTCTTTCTCCCCCCTTTTGTAGCCAGAGTAGAATAAAGTGGCTGGATTATTGCTCCCAGTCATGTGATTATAACTACAATTTGTACGGAACCAAGACCTTTTCCTCAATGCTTATTTTCATTGTACCAATGTCAGGAATGTAGGATTTGCTTAAATTAAATTAAGATAATTTATAAGTTTAAAATCTGGGTCTTGTAAATAACTGAAAAAGGTTAGTGACTTTTTGGTGATATGAGTAGTGAATTAACCCAGTGGTTGATAGTGACCGTCTGATTGAATTCACCACAGATTTTGAGTGCATTGTAGGTGCGAGGCTGCTAGTACAATGGGGCTCTGGAAGTGAGTATGACAGGACCTGAAGTCCCCAGGGCCTTAACATCCTTAGGATAAGTCAGTATAGTGTATAGTGAGACAAAATGCAATTGATGACCAGGAAAAGGAGGGAGATTGTAACTAAAAGAGCCACTAAAAAAAAGGAAACAAACTCATGAAGAACATGCAATTCAAGCTGTTCCTGGAACATCAAACAACAAGATGAGGGTGCAGTATTCTGGCCATAAAGACAGTGTAAGCGGAGGATCAGAATGTGGGGAATCTAGAGTGTGCTAGTCCGATGTGGGTGGAACCTAAAGGACTCTGAGAAAGGCAAAAGGAGTAAGTGACCAAAAAATAAGACAGGAGCAGGCAGATTGTGGGAGATTTTCTGTGCCATGCTGAGGAGAGTGAGTTTTCTTTTATATGCCGTTAGAAACCTTCCGACATTTTTGTTTTTTGAGAAAGAGGTGACAAGATCAGATCTATGCTTGGCTAAAATGACGGAAAGTTACTATTAGTGAGGTAGGTGTGGTTTTCACACCAGTCTTTAAGAGTAGAACCATTTTTTTGTCAAATGAAATAAGGAGCTTCAATATATAAAACAGAGTTGCCTGGCTGAGTCTGGGGAGACCTGGAGGGTGGGCTGAGCACTGTGAGCCCCAAGGTGGGCCCTGAGGCTCTTACAGGTGGGGCTGGTGAGGGAGGTAAGTGATGGAAACCAGAGGCTACCATGGAAATCAAGAGAAATGAGACTAGGGGCCAGGACTGGCTTGGAAAAGACGGCTTGAGAGGGAGCCAGGCCAGAGCATCATGATTTGGTGACTGATTCCAATGGAGGAGGTTAGGGAGAGAAAGGAGGCAGAGGAGTTTCTGATGTTTCAGGTTGGAGCAATTGGTAAGGGGGCAATGGACTGCGTAAGATAGGAAATACAGGCGACAGAGAAACAGGTCTTTACAAATTGTTGAGGAATTAGATGTTGGACCTGAGTTCACAAGGTTTGTAGACTAGTGGGTGTCAAAATTCAGTTAAATATTGGCAGCTTCACTCAGTGATTTGAACGTACTAAATATCTGATTGCCCGAAATCATGTGCACAGTCCAGGTTTAAGTAAGGTGATTTGTTTGTATTTATTGCTTTTTTTCCTTTAATATATCCTGGAGCTTTGTTAACCTAATTTTTTATACCAACATTTCAAAACAACTTAAGAAAGTATTGGAGAAGAGTCTTGACACCTGGCATATGATCCAGGCTGATGTAACAAATTTAAAAATGTGTTTTCATGGGCAAATTAAAAATGTGCGGCTTAGAGAATAGTTGAAACTCCATATGCCTCTTTTGGCCAACACAGTGATGCAGCTTGCAGAAATATAAATGAACATTCAGAAATTGGAACCGTGCCTTTGTCTAAAATCTGGGCCATATTTCAGCCTTCCTACACACTGTAACCTTTCAATTAGCCATTACCAGACTTAAGCATAGAAGCATTTAGCTGTGCTGGCTTCTTCATCCTGTCTATAGCTGAATCAGACACCATGGCCAAAGAGAGGCAGTGTTTTTAACAGCCTTTATGAAGAGACTTATGTACCCCAAGATTCTCTTATTTCAGGAAGCTGTTATGGAAAACAAGGCTCTAAATTGTGAATACTTATTAGACACTATAAATCATTTTGCCTTGCAATAAACATCAATTAAATGTACTTCACGTGCCACAATGCATGGAACAGATTGATTCTGTGGATAGTCCTGCGTTACTTACATTCAGGGGTATAGAAAAAGAATACCCATTAAATTAACATTAGCTTAAGAAAAATGAAAACTTCTGGAACAATTACAGTTTTTCTGTTTTGACTGAAAGGGAAAAAATGACCTTTGTTCCAGGAGATGTGTCTTGAACAATGCTATGCTGCATGAAATTGAGAAATTGCCAACGTTCCCAACCTGACGGATAGTGTGCGTGAGATCTTAGTTCTGCTTCATTAGGCTCTCGTGAATGAGTGGTAAATTTTCCCTATTTATACATTTTCTGTCAGGAGATGATAAACATAGCCTGCCTAGCACATGTTTTGCTGCTGCTTTTTTATTTATATATTGGGTTGCAGCTTTGACAGAGAGTTTATTCCTGGATTGAATAAATAGCCTCTTTTTCAAGTATTTAAGTAGGTATTAGCAATAGGTAAAAATATACACTTACTACTTTTTATAATGTCACACTTTAAATACCGGTCTTTAAAGGTTGTAATTTTTCCATGAGTGAAAATAAGCTTATATTTAACTGGTTTCTAACTTTCTAATGCACAAATGGGAACATGCTGGAAATGAAGCTGAATAGAGAGGCATTTCCCAAATGGAATGTTTTCTGGTTCATTTTGAACGAAGCAAGTCTGGAGAAAGTGAATTGTTCACAGATGAATTCACTTGGATTTTATTTTGGGAAAAAATTTAAAGCAAGCTGTCTGTACTAGTCTTCTTAGAGCCTAACTGAATACATGTCTGAAATATCCAAATGTGTCTTAGAAATTTTGGAAGTATAGTATTTTGCAATTAACATGTTACTAATAATTGGATAAACGTACCTAATGTTCACAAACTCTATGTGAGTGAGTGTGTGTGTGGGTGTGAGATTGGAGAAGGAGGGAGAGACGTGTTATCCTATAACTACACTGTTACTTTCTTGCATTCTGCTGTGCTTTCTTGAGCGGGAAAGAACAGAGTAGAGTTATGTGTAAAATGCACGTCTAAGCCCTAGATGAATACGTTCTTGGAGATGTGGCTGTCGTGAGTAGACACCTTCGTGTTGCTGGACTGAGGAACGAGAAGGTGGACGGCAAGGGTTCATTGGAGTTTCAAATGGTTCAGTCGACGCCTTTGTCTACAGGGGGCTCGACTACTTTTGTGGCTGTCCTTCTCAGGCACAGCTAGGTAGCATCTCCTCTACACTGGATGATGTTCTGCAGTTTCCTGTGTAATAAAGTGGGCACTTTCCCGGGGCCTTGACCTTTGGAGAGATCCCAGTCATTAGACCGGGGCTGCAGAGAGACAGCCCGCATTCTTATGCCAACCAAACAAATGATAAGCACAAAAGCAAAAGCAGCCCCTGAGCTGCATGGGCACAGCTTTCTAAAGAGATAAGGGAGGAGGTTCCTGACAACCCCCCTCCACATGTCACTCCTGAGTGATAGCTTACCCCTCCACGCGGGTCATATAGATATATATTAACCAGGTTTTACCCATATAAAATATTGAGGAATGACGTTGAAATGGTTCTTTGCTTGTTTCCTGACCTTTAAAAATCCTGTCTCAGGGGCCGGCCCAGTGGCACAGTGGTTAAGTTCGCACGTTCCGCTTCTTGGCGGCCCAGGGTTCGCCGGTTCAGATCCTGGGTGCAGACATGACACTGCTTGGCAAAAGCCATGATGTGGCAGGCATCTTACATATAAAGTAGAGGAAGATGGGCATGGATGTTAGCTCAGTGCCAGTCTTCCTCAGCAAAAAAAAGGAGGATTGGCAGTAGATAGCTCAGGACTAATCTTCCTCAAAAAGATCCTGTCTCACCTTCAAGACCTAATTTAAATGCCACCTGCTTCATGATGTCTTCTCAGAGCCCTAAATAGAATAAATGGATTCTCCTCCAAAAATCCATAATATTGTCTGGGGCTTTCTTATTGAACTCTTACCAGGTGCTGTGTATTTTAATTGAGTGTGGGTCTGTCTTTGTCCTCTGAAGCAGGACTTGTCTCTTTCATATTTGTTTCCCTCCCCGACCCCATCCCAAATCCCATAGAGGAGAGCTTTGCACATAATAGATGTTCAGTAAAATGTCATTCACGTTCACATTCAATATTAACCTCACACTGTGCTCACAAGCATTAGGCTTTGATAATAGCACTGATTACATTCAGTCTGATAGGACTACGCAGCGTCTGTCTTTTCTGCCAACTAGTAGTCCAGGTAACCTTCTAACTTGATTCTTCAAATCTATTCAAGATTAAATACAAGTAAATGAACTTCTATGCTGAAAGGTCCTTGAGGGAAATATTCACTTCATATATCATTTTTGTATCCCACAGAGTTGCTTAATGCAGGGCTTTTAATAAAATAGATATTCAGTGTTTGCAGAACTAAATTGTTAAGTCAGGAATACCTATAAAACTCACGTGGAGTTTCTTGACTGCTGAGCATGCCTTTCTTATGTATATTTCTCATAGAAAGTTAATGTACCAGGAAGACTTCATTAAGTTTTCATTATGCTTTAACTCTAAAAAGGTATTGACATGGTTTAGAAGTCATTGATCATTAGTCACAAGATGCTGCTAATCTCTCTACCTGAGTAAGACAAATGAAGCTATCCAGGTAAAAAATTGGTCATCACTTAGTCATTCCTTCAGAAGAATTCCTAGATATATTTAAGGATATGCATACAATGACCTCTGCCTGGATTCCAATATCTTTCCTAGCCAACCTGTGAAAAAAAGGCAGAAATGTTGATTGTCAAACTAAATTGAATAAAAAATAATTGACTTTTTTGGGGGGAAGGGGTTCTTTGCAATAGAGAGAATATGTCACAAAAAATTGATGAATACAATTATGTATTGGTAATTCTGTCAATTTTTTAAGAAATTGGTCTTATAAAATAAGAAAACACAACAATAATAATAATTACCAGTGATATTAACAAGCTCAATTGGCTAGGTGTAAAAGGACTTAGGGTCTGTCCACTGCCAGACCCTGGGCTCATCCCAGTTTCCTTATGGCCAAGATGGGCTCACATACCCTGAGATCACTTCTAGCATTAATGGGCACAGCCCAAGATTCCTTGCCACCCCACTCCCAAACACATGTTCTTAAAGAATATCTTTGGGGGCTGGCCGGCTGGCATACCAGTTAGTCCACATACTCTGCTTTTCTGGCCCAGGGTTTGCCAGTTCATATCACGGGCACAGACTTATGCGCTGCTTAGCTGCTTATCAAGCCATGCTGTGGCAGGCATCCCACATATAAAATAGAAGAAGATGGGCAAAGATGTTAGCTCAGGGCCAGTCTTCTTCAGCAAAAAGAGCAGGATTAGCAGTGGATATTAGCTCAGGGCTAATCTTCCCCCCCCCCCCCAAAAAAAGAATGTTTAATTACATCATTCCTTGCCCAAAAATCTTTAGTAGCTCCCAATTGTCTATAAATTTATAAGAACAGGTATGATTAGCAAGTGTTTTAAGATTTCGGTGCTGTGATCAAACCCACCTTTCTCTTAAGCTATATTTCCCAATTCTCCCAAATATACAAATGCCAGACTGGGCAACTGGCTGACTTCTGACTTTATTTTGCACTTTACCCATTTTATATTCTCTGCTGGAAACGTTTTTTCCACCTCAGAGAAGCCTCCCCAGCCCTGAAGTCATTCCTGTGTTCCGCAACTATACTATCTCAAAGTCCACAATACTCCTAGGTTATAATGAAGTTCTTCATACTCTGACTCAGATTTATGCAGATTTTTTGGGCTCATCCACATATTTTAATCTCCTTGAAAGAAGGAGCCCTGTCTTGGATTCTTTGTTCCTCCCACTAAGTATTTAGTACAATGCCTTATTCATTTTTTATCTAAACCACATAATCTTTAAATAAACACAGGAGAACCCACAGCACCTTGGAGAGCACACTACATGCAACAGATGTATAGAACCAGATAATCGGAATATTGTATGGTGACCACTACATTTATATCCAATATGTGACTCCCTTGATAAATCAGAGAGTAGAGTGCACTGTGATAGATTTAAGTTTAAACAGAAATTGGGGGTAACTCACACTCATTTTGCGTTAAAGTAAATTTTTGTTTCCTATTCCTGTTGAACTGATCATCAGAAAGCACCTGAGGGCCAGCCCAGTGACGTGGTGGTGAAGTTTGCGTGCTCCACTTCAGCAGCACGGGTTACGCAGGTTCAGATCCCATACGCAGACCTAGCACTGTTCATCAAGCCACACTGTGGTAGCCTCCCACGTAAAATAGAAGAAGATTGGCATAGATATTATTTCAGTGACAATCTTCCTCACAAAAAAAAAAAAAAAAAGGCAGCACCTGGTCTTAGACACAGTCTCTGATAAGATGGAGGGCAATATACTTTCCCTCCGGTAGTTAAAGATCTTGTGACAGTAAGATATGGTTTAGTCATTTCCATCTAACAGGAAGCTCTAATCTGGCCAAACATAAGGGAGCTTCTGGGAGTCCAGCTAACCCCAAGAAGATACCACTGCTCTAGGGCACAGAGAACAACCAGGGCTCTCATGGCTTCCAAGGTGAATCTATTGTGAATGCTGAATTGCATCTCCAAGAAGACCATGGGAACAGAATTCAGTTACTTCCAGTAGGGGCTGCTTTGTCCTCCACACTCCATAACACCAGCCATGTTCAGCTAGAATAGCCAAGCGATTGTGTGCCAGCATAGTCTTGAATGAACACAGGAGCAAAACACATTCAACAGATAATGCAACTGGCTCTTTTCAGAAATCTAGCTGAATGCCAAGAGAATTAGCCCAGTTCTGAGCTTCCACTGCACTAGCTTCCAGAAAAAATAGCATGTGGCTCTCATTTGTCGGTCAACTCTATAAAACAGAAGAGCTCAAGTGCAAGTGAACAGAATGGCCACCTGTGCCTACTCACCATTCTCATTATGATGCCATTCAGTGGAGTCATTCATTTAACAGTGTCTGGGGAAGTGCCAGTCTAGACATGGGATCAAAATACTTAGAAAATTGTAAACAATTAATATGCATTCTGAAATTGTAGTTGTCATGGGGGTTTTTCCTTAAGCTTTTTTTTGGTATATATTGTTGCTTTTTCTCTTCTGAATTTAAGACATATTTTGCTGTAGGGTTTACATATGAGAATTTGTAAATAAAAACAGCCAAGGGCTAACTTACATATTTTTCTCTTTAATCAGTCATCTGGTGAATTCACTTATCACTCTTAGGAAAAGTAAAGACAGCATGCGATAATGCAGATGTTACGTGATAACTGGAGCCTGTTTAGAACCATGTAGGTTGAATTTTATTGGTAAATTAGTGAATGAATTTTATGGTGTCTCCTTTACTTCTTGTCCACTAGGATAGTGAGTGAGTGTGAATGGGCAACTGTCACACCCTAGAATTATCCTTCTTTCTCTTTAAAGGAATGAGAAGGACTTATAGACATCTACTTACGTAGTTTGTCCTCTGTGTTGTGGGGGAAGGAGGGACCTTATATGTACAAGAGATGAATATGTTTAAATTATGACATCCAAACACATCCATAAACAACCAGAGATTTCACTTCTAACTCACTACACATCTGGTAATTAAAGTTATCTTTCTCTTGTTCTAAAATCTTTTCTTCTAAACCAAGAAACTTAAGAAAATGTGCATGTTTCTGAAAAATTGGTTGACTAAGAAAAGCTGTTAAAAGAAGAGATATTATGTTATCACAATTAGTAATGGAAAGCCTCTGTGTTGAAAGAGATAGAAAATATGCTCATTTGCTTACAGTTAGATTAATATAATAATAACATCATTTGTAGACTCTTTTTGTGTTCTGGCAGTTGTTCCTCTTTAACTTAGCCGCTGTTCTGCCTCTTTCTTGGCAGATCCCACTGCCATAGTCTTGCTTTATATCTGGTGAGTTGTAGCCCTGACTGGTTCCGCTCCCTGCCTCCAGTTCATTGTGGCATTGGGGATGAAGATGAGAAGAATATGAGAAATATTTACTTAAGACTATTTTGATTTCCTGCCAACTGTTAATTTCTAGAATCTCACCCAGTGATACTTAAATATAGCTTAAGTTATAATGCTACAGTATTTGGACAAAATATATGCATGACTGTTTTTAGTGTTCTTGTTAAAATAGACTTGGTTTCAATGCCATTATCAGTTCATTATCAGTGTATTGTTTGTTTCATTGTCCAGCACAACTGTCTGATAAAACCCTTAATTATAAAGTATCTGATAATACTATCCAAACTGCTTTAATTACAGCACATTTTGTGCCTTGTTTTATTACATTTCATGACAGAATGAACCTGGCCAGGATCTTTAATAAGGCCATATTAAATCCAGGGTAGAGGTTAAAACTCATGAGGCAGCCTTGATTCTCTGCCTATTGTGTAGAGAATCTCATCAGAAAAGCCCCAAACTTCATTAAAGCCCGCTGGATGTGGGCCCTCCTATATTGCCATTTACTTTAAGGGCTATCACTCAGGGGCAATTATTGGTGTGCTCCTCATGATCCCTGTTATATTAAGGCAATTTCTACACCTAGGTTAGGCATTAATACCGCCATTATCTCCAACACAAATCCCCTGACAGTTAGAAAAGCAGGAGAAATTACAGACAGATTAATCTCTAGTGCCCGTCCAAAAAGGAAAGCCTTCCCCCAGAGGATAGGGAAGGCTATGTTGAACTCAGTTAAGCTGTGTGTTAGATGTAATGAAAAAGAACCCCCTGTGCCTGCCTCTGTCGGAGACGTTAGATGACCCTTTCTCAACGTGTCAATATCCCTTTTGGGCTTTTCTTCTCTCCATTCCTACTAGGCTTCTCTGAGTCTTATGGCATCTTTAAATAATTATGTTTGTGCTTCAAAAAAGAGAGAGAGAGAAAACAACTAAGCTTATCCATGTGGGAAGGATGGACAAAGTAATCCATTTCATACAAAAGGAAAAAGAAAAAGAGAGCCCAGTGTTTTCACAAATCTTTTATATTTCCGGTGTGTTTTTCCAGATGTGTTTGTGGGTCTCGCCCCATGAACCATGCTGAGAAAAGCAGATCATAGAGTAAGGACAAAGAATCCCACTATGCACAAAGGAGGAGGAAGACAGGATGAGGCAGCAAGTTGGCAGGTCGTCCCCAGTGCACCCTGCTTCACCTGATAAGGATACCTTTGACAGTGGCTGATGCTGCTGTGGACGCACCTCTGTGCTTTCCACAGAATCCTGGGGTTTGGAAAAGGAGTGATAAGGAACACAATGAATAACTAACAAAGCTCGTTTGATGAATGCAGCCATTTGCATTACAGCACAAAATAGCTTCGCTCCTGATGGGAGAGTGGCATACCTAACCACAAATATTATTTATATCTGTCAGTGACATATAAGAGCAATCATAGAAGGAGCAAGAGTTTGGTAGGTGGGAAGTTTTAATTCATTACATTATGATAGTGTAGAAGACATTGACCCAGAAAAGAATTTTTTTAGTGTTACTGGTCTCAATAACTAATGAGTTTTTCTGGTTTTGAGGGAAAATATTTGTAATAATAGTACATCCTCTCAAAAACCATTATAGTTGAAATGAATATCCCATGTGTTCTTTATATAAAGGTATTAAGGGCTGAGTCACAGTTGAACTGTCTGCCCCAATGCTACAGAAATGCTGTTTCATCTCACTTTATTCCTATCCTACTCAATAGGGCAAAAATGAAAGATTTTTAGTGTATGAGGTTGAGTGTGAGGGATTTGGGGATTCTAAACTCTTTCAGAGGAAGTAATTAAATATCGTTGTCACTATGATGCGGTTTAGCCATTTGCCCAGAACATGGCAGTGATTTGCAGGTTCAACTCATCCATTCTTAACTTACCACAAACCAGAAGTATAAAACTGTGACCTAGAGCCAGCCACGAGCTGTAGCTTCCGCCCTCGTTTTTCTTTTCTTTACTTTTTTTTTCTTTTTCAAAGATTGGCACTGGTGAAACCCTGGGCCCCCAAAACAGAGCACACAAACTTAACCACAGGGCCACGGGGTCAGGGCCCGCTCCCTCATTTTGGTCTACTGCCTCTCACCACTCATACTCTAGAATGCCTCAGGGGACTCAGCACTTTGTGGCCCAGTAAAAGCTAATAGTATAAAGTGAGAAATCACTTATTCCGCAAATCATTCCTAATTCATCATTCGTTCCCTTTTTTTGTTGGTAAACTACTTGCTATTCTGATGGAAAAGTTCTTTTCCCTTTTAAACTACTTAGTGTATACCTTCTGCAATCTTTGATATTTTAGCATTCATTCAACAAACATGTATGAACACCTACTAAGTGCCAGGCATTGCATTTTCTTGATGGAAAAATAGAGATAACCTTCCACCTCTAATAGAAGAGGAAACAGTGTATAAATATTTGAAACCTCATGTGAGGGATGCTGTCATTGAAGTACAGGCAAAGTACCAGGAGAGCACAGAAAAGAAAGGGACAATTTCAGAGAATATGCAGCTGATCCCCAGAGATGTGGAATCTAAAAATGAGTCAGTGAATATTTAGAAAGACATCACAATTTAATTCTCTATCGCTTGGATAAAGTGATTGGGTCGTAGGAAATATTTGGAAAAATCTTCCATGGACTTATGTGGACATTAGAAAGAAACTCTTTCTCACCCATAGAAATGAGAGAATATTTTCCCCTTAAAAGATTCCAGAGTATTGTTGCCCTCTGTATAGCAAACCCCAAAATATTGAGTTGAATATGACCTAATTAATTTCAAAGATAGATCTTCTTGGCTGAACTTTAACTAAAAGGGAAACCACCAGGAAAACTAACATGTCAATTTCCTTTGCTTAAAAATGTACCTTCTTTGCTCTCTCCTGTCTGTCCATTGCAAAGATATATTCTTAAACAATAGCTACACTTTCGCAAGTAAATTCTTTTCTTGTTTCTTCCTTTTGAGTTGTAGGAACTATACTCAACATTTTTTAAACTTTCTTTCTTCCCCCCACCACAAATGTAACATACACGTATTAGACCGTAACCTTTGCATGAATGCATAGCATACAAACTAAATGTATTTCAGAATCTCTCCCCCTCATCTACAGCGACGAATTAGAAAGTCACAATCAGTTCTATCAACCTAGTAAACCTCTTTTTGTTCCGTTTTGTTTTTTGCCTTCGATTTTTGTTGCTCAAATCATCCGATCGTGTAGTCATAGCCATCCTTTCCTCCATGACTTTGTGGTACTAGTTTTACTGAATATTACACCATGAGATACTAGATGAAGTATTTCTCTTCAGATTTCGTGGCAGCATTTAGAAAACTGACTTTTCTTCTACATATCTTAGTAGCATCATTTTGCCTGAATAACCAGCTAAAGATAAATGGATTTAAAAAAAGGTATGCTAAGAATACTTGAGGTATTACGAAAGTAATACTATATTTAGCGAAAGAACTAGACAACTTGATAATAACCAAATGTATAACATCAAAGAACATCAAGTTACCTTGTTGCTAGTGGCTTATTCCACATGCATCTTACTCTGTATGTGCATAATTATTTTCTAAATTCCAACTTGGCTGTAAGTGAAAATAAACAGAGAGTTAAGTTGAACACGGTGATTTGTGTTGTGTTCCCTCTACTAAGTAGACTCTGTCATAATTTTTGAAAAATTTCTGCCTAAATTTGGATATTTTTTCTTTTTCCTACACATCAATCAATCCAGACCCATTTCTTGCTGTTGTTAGTGTGTCTCTGATACTTGTATGCCACAGACTGGAAAACCAGATCCAAAGCTTGTTTTACTAGTCTGTAAGAGTAGATAGAGTTGGATGTTATAGATTCCCTCTTGCATAAAACCCTGGCATTTGGCACTAGGAGTCTTTGACATTTATTTTGACTACTTGAAGGCCTTTACAAATGTGTTTCTGGGTCTCTACTACATTTTATATGGATTAATTTGCCAGAAAGTTTACAAATTTCTTTTAGATTTTTGGACGCAATTGAGATCTCTACCTACAATCTTTCACCAAGTGACATAATTAAATAAATCACCCTCATTCTTAGTAAATTTGTGATAGTGGTGATAAGAAAGGTCAAAATTGTTTTGCTAAAGATCCTCTGCAAGAGAGAAAAAAATTAACTTGGAATTGGATGCTCTCTTTTATTGATGGGAGACCTTCCTCCATGTGATTCAGGGACCCGGGCTCCTTCTATCATCCTCTGTGGCTTCACAATCTCCTGCTTCCAGCCAACAGAAAGGGCAAGACAGGAGAGTGGAAAACCCTACCCGCTTCTTAAAAGTCCTGACCAGAAATGATACAGATGCTTCTGCTCTTACTCTGTTGGCAAGGATAAGCCAGGTGAACATACATGGACACAGTGGGGGAATCAGGAAATATAGTCCCTGGCTCAGCAGTACCCCCAGCCACAACCTCACACGGGGACAGCAGGACTTTATGGTAGGTAACTAGCCACCTCAGCCGGAGGTAATAAGCAACCTAGAAGTTGGGAAAATGACAGATAGATAGGAATACACAGACACATACACAGAGAAAATCTGCTAGCTCCACCAATATGTAAATTACCTACTTAACAACAATCCTGATTGAGTTAATCATGTTCAGTTATGTGTTGCTTAATGACGGGGATATGTTCTGAGAAATATGTCATTAGGCAATTTTGTCATTGTGTGAACATCATAGAGCGTACTTACACAAACCGAGATAGTACAGCCCACTACACACCTAGGCTGTATGGTGCCAGTCTTATGGGACCGCTATCCTGTATTGGCCCGTCGTTGACTGAAACATCATTATGTGGTGCATGACTGTACTCTGAATATTATTTTCAGTAATGGTGATGGGTTAAATGACCTCTCTCCCAATAAGAAAGTTGCACGTGCAGAGCTATGGTGACAGAGAAACTTTCTTAGTGACAAAGTGTACCCATATGGCAGCCTGCGTTAAATAACTCAAATGTTATCAAAATATGCAAATGTCCAAAGAATAAGAATAAGTTTTTAAACCAATGCCGTGGTCTTTTTCTTCTCACTCTTGGTGAAGTTATTTGAATATATTTACTGGTTTATTTGATTTTGCTATTTATTGTCACATATAACAGGTGGTGTCAAGGAGAAATGTGAAACTCAGTCAATTTCTAGAGGAAATTATTTCTGATGCCATATCTGAAAATACACCAAGGTAGCTGAATTTAGCTTTAAAAAAGGATTTACTCTTTAGTTTGGCAGAGAGGAGGACTTATCTATTGATTTGTCTTTTGTATAACTGCCTTGTAGATAGTAGGTATTTAATAAATATTTGATGAATTTAAATAGGCCTTTTGATGTTGTTGATGATGATGATTGTGATGATTTTTATACAGAAACTCAGGGATAGTTGTATGGATTAATGAATGCAGGTTGAAATTGTTTTAGCTCTTATAATGAACTATATCATCATCATAATAATCATTATTATGATTATTATAGAGTGATGATTATAAACATAAATCATTGATAAAAATATGCCAAGAGTATAGTTCATTTAAAATAAAATGTGCTGCTTTTATAAAAATTTCTTTATAGAGGTCAATTTGCTTTTTTAAGAATACGTTTTAATATTTAAGATCCCCTTGAGCATAATTAACTATTTCTCATAAATGTCAATATAATTGATAGGTGACAAATGATATCATCAGTAAGTCAGTTCGAGTAATAAAAAGTGCATACATTTAATAACTGTTATTCTGTAATCATTATTAAAAAGAACCAATTCTATCTGAGATATTTTATATTACACAAGACTATTTGTTGATCAACTGTGACAAAAGATGATAGACACACTTTCATCGATATATATTTTTTCTAGGGCACATTTTACCTCCTCAGGAATATTAAAAAGTGATTCACTTTGGTTCAAAGTATTTTAAAAAGAAGTGTTCTGGGCTCGTTGCCTCCCTTTTTACCACAATTTATATTAAAATAAATTAGCCTGGGCCAGCCCCGTGGCTGAGTGGTTAAGTTCATGCGCTCTGCTTCGGCAGCCCAGAGTTTCGCCGGTTCAAATCCTGGGTGCAGACATGGCACCGCTCATCAGGCCGTGCTGAGGCAACGTCCCACATGTCACAACTGGAAGGACCCACAACTAAAAATACATAACTATGTAACAGGGGGCTTTGGTGAGAAAAAGGAAAAATAAAATCTTAATAAATAAATAAATTAGCTAAAATTTATTGAGTTTTTACAAAGTACCAGGTGTCTCTCTAAGAGTTTTAAGTATATTAACTCATTTGGTCTTCCCAATAGACATATGAGAAGGTAGTAATATTAGTTCCGTTTTAACAATGAAGACACTGAGGCATAGAACAGTTAAATAACTTGCCCATAGTCATCATACTGCTAGCTAGTGGGGTAGGACTTGAACCCAGGAAGTTGAACACCAGAGACCTTGCTCTGAGCCACACTAAAGCTGCCTCTCTACTTAGAACAACCAAAATATTGACTTTAAGATTTTTTTTGCATTGGTTTTTGCAGTGTATCTAAGTAAGCCTGATATTACTGAGCAACCAATAATCGAATGGAATGCATATGTAGTTCATTACCACATATAAAAGACAGAAACAATAGTACCCATTTTTCCTCTTGATTTGAAAAATGCTTTCAGAGTTTAGAGGACTCTCAGAACAATTGATGCTTAAGGAAAGAGAAAGAAAGTTGAGAGCTATTTTAATCAGGCTTATAACATAACTAAGATGGTAGATTTTTTTTAAGTAAAGCATCCTAGAAAAGGCTAAAAATATACTCAATTGAACTATTTGAAATTACCATTTTTTATGGGTCAAAAATGGTCATATCTTGGCAATTCTATATGATTCCAACCATTGCCAACTGAATACCACAATTATTTATGAAAGAGTAGGTCAGAAATTATGATAGGAGAGATGCAAGGATTCAAAAGGAGTAATAACGTGGTCCTAGTCTTGAGGGCTTGCAGTGTGAGTGTAGGAACAAGACATACGTACCTGTAAGTGTAAATCATACCACTGAGGAGATCTTACTGAATAAAATCGAATCTATGCTGGGCTCAGAGAGCTTTCTCTACAAAACCAATAGAGGCACAGGGCAGGAATGAGCTCTTAGGCTTTCAGAAAGGGCCCTGCAACCTTAGTGGACCACCCAAGAACCCTTTGATTGCTCCTGCCTTATTTCAGTAAATTCTGCCTTTGGGCCCTGCAGAAACTGCACACACTCTTGGGTTTTTCACCCTGCTTTAGGCTTGTACTCCTACCAACATCTGTAGTTATACACGTACCCTCTCCAGGCCAGGCACTGGTGACCTGCCCCAGTCCCCAGCCATTGCCTCTGCCTCCAGCATCTGACCTTTGTCTCTATCCCCTGTATTCAGTGGAGCTGTCCCCAGTACCCATGCTGATACCTAGATATAGGACTCAACCTACCAAGTGGCCAAGTCATAAATATTTTATAATAAAGTCTTTCAAAGTGACCAAAACAGTATTGTAATTTTAAGGAGAGAGAGCCTTTGAGAATCAGAGAATTTAGAGAAAACTTCATTGATGTGGATAAGTCTTGAAGGGAGATTTGAGCAACTGATAGAATTTGGATGAATGGAGAAGTAAAAGGATATTCAAGCTGCGGAAACAGTGGAGTGAAAAGAACAACGCAGAGGAGCCCATGGCCTGCAGAGGGGATGAGGAACGTACTGCTGGAATGAAGATTTCATATAGTCAGACGTGAGAGAAGATGAATTAGAACAGTTTGTGTCAAGTCTTCAACATCGGGCTAAGGGCCTTGAGTCACAACCAATAGTCACCACCTTGTACTGAGCACCTGCTGTGAGCCGGTTGCTTGACTTATGACTTCTCCACTTTTAGTAAATCAGAAAAATCAGTTATCAATTACACAGAAAGAAGCTGAGATCCAGAGAGGATAAGTGTCTTACGAAAGGTTAAATTTTTAAATTCTTTTTAGTTAATCACTTTTAAAGTATTTACTATATAACAGGCTCAGATGTAAGTGTTTAACAAAAATTAACTCATTTAAACTACACAACAATCCAATGAGGCAAGTACTATTATTATTATTCTCATCTTCTATTACAGCTAAATGAGGAAGCCAGGGGTTACCTAATTTGCTCAGCATCTCACAGTTTGTAAATGGTGGAGCCAGTATTCAGACACAAGAGGCCTTACCTCAGGGTCGGTGTTCTCATGCACTCTGTTAACAGTTGTAAAACTTGGGGGCAGTGAGCTACTAAAGGTTTGGAGCAGGATAATGACATAACCGAAGTGGCATGAAAGTATTATTAAATACTTAAATGGGAGGTCAGGTGGAAGATTATATCTATAATTTTAAACTGAGGTGATTCAGGCCTGGATTAGGGCTGTATTGGTGAGGAGAGAAAGAGAAAAAAATGTGAGAAATATTATAAAAGAAGAATAAAGCAGATATGGGAACTAATTAGATATGAAAGATAAGTGTGAAGGTGTGAAGTATGATCCTGAGGATATATGGCTCCTTAGAAAGAATTGTGATACAACTATCTGAACTAGGAAGAAATTGCAAAAAACATTTTGAGGCAGATTTTGTGCCCAGGCTGGAAAATGCAAGTGAAAACGTCCAGTATTCCAAAATGGAGATGGAAGTTCCCATTTTACATCAGATGTACTTATATTCTATTCAATAGTGTGTTTCTGTATCTGTTTCTCCTCCCTAGAAGTGATTTCTAGGCTCTCATCCCTGTGAATCCTCAATGCCTAGCACAGTATCTGGTAACATAGTAGATGCTCAATAAATATGATTGTGTGAATGACAAGTATCCAGATCATAATCATAGCTGTGGTCCTGAGTCTCTAGAGAAAATAGTATAGAAATGAGAACCAGATGCCAGCTTTCTTTCTTTCTTCTGGAGATTGTGTTCTCAGCTCTATCTTTTCCTACTAGAATCTAAAATTTGCAACCTGTAATATTGTAGAGGAAAATAAATCACCATGTCACCAACAAGATATTACCTTAGAATTCTCCTAATGGTTTACAGGTTGGAATCAATACATGTCTATTACTTCCATGTCTTTAATTACGTTTATCTAGAGTACTTGATTGCGAGGCTATAAGTGGTGTGGAGAAGCAAATTCTTTGCAGCTCTAAATGGTATTGTAGGAAACTCACATAAGAACATTCATAAACTGAAAGTGACTTTTATTTCTTGATTGTAAATAGCAATGCGTTTTGACTCCATCGTCTTCTGAATCGAAACCACCCTGGAAAGTAGATCGATGGCATAGTATTAGCAGTTCAAATTTTATTTATGTATTTATTTTCATACAGAATATCATGAAAAGTATGATTCTTCTTCTATGCTTATAATGTTTGAGATATGTCAGAAACTTGCAATTCCTGAATGGTGTCTTGAACAGAATACTTACAGAGCCTTTTCAGCTTATTCCTCTGTTTTCTTCTTTTGGCTCCCAGGGTATATGTTGTGTGTACCATTCATTTAATATGTGCCACTTAGTATTGTAAGCTATACTTTCATGCATAGAGAATTCCAGCTCGTTGAAGATATTGTGCTTTAAGCTTCTGAGGATTCTCCTTAGCACCTGCAACCCCCTCCCATATACTCCACATGCCTGCGCACATCGAGCATATCCAAATGCCATTAATGGTGGACAGCCTTTCAAGATCCTAAAGTACCTTGAAAGTAGTCTTTTAGTATCCGCTATAAGTCTAACATTTTCCTATGATTATTATGATTGTGAAAAAAAGAAACAAGATTGAAATGAAACTTACCTGTAGAAATGTTGTTATAAAACAAAGTCAGGCTTTTCAGGGGTTGCTCCAATATAATTTCTATGCCTATTTTGTTTCTCTTTACTAGGTTGACTTTAAATTTGTAATAGCTGTTGTTTGCAAAATTGACTGAAACCATTCATTTTCATAGTATGTAGGCACTGCTAAAGAAACAGCATAGCAAACCAGGGGCAGAATCATGATTAGAAATTAAAATTAGGAGATTCGTATCTCATTTTTATTCTAAGTTGTTAGATGAGACCCGAAACAAACTGGTGTTTAAGCACCATCCATTGTGAAACTGAATTAGGGGACCACGCAACTGAAACAGATGACGCTTACACTTAACTATTGCTTCACCCGTGCGGTCCTCCACTAATGTTTGTTTTCCCCAGGAAGAAAGACCTCCCCTTCAGCCTGCTCCTCTCCCAAGAACACACAGAAACCTTTGGTCTACTCTGAGAGCTTTGTTTGCTTGATTTATAAAACGCTCCTCTTATCCAGGTGTTTCACTCTTGCAAGAAGGTGTCACCTTGTTGATAGCCCTGATAGCAGAGGAAAATTGACAAGCCTGAGCACCTAATGTCCTCAAACTACCTGTCAATGATTGTGGTGCCCATGCCTGTCTGGCAGCATGGATCTCCACTTAAGCATCTGTGGACGCTAGAAAGCACGACTCTTAATTAGGAAGCTGAAGATGCAAGGCAGGTTGCAATTTCTGCCAAGACATATCTCAGTCAGGTCAAGCTTCCTTCCCATATCCTCACTCTTGCATTTGTGTTTTGTTATTCTGCAGTCCCCCCACATTGTGGGACAAGGAGATTATTTGGCAAACATCTGAATACACAAAAGTCATTTTGCATGAGGAACTTTTAAGCCCCATAAATAACCTCCTACTGAACCAGGATCTGTGACGAATTTCATCCTAATTGCACCTTTTTCTCACTCTACCCCCACCCTAGGACACATGCAGGAGATCTGTTTGCAGCTAGCTATCTTTTACATAGAACTGATTGTTTAATTGCAGATTAAAGATTAATGCAAGTATAATGATTCCATGAGGACACTTCAGACAAAAGCATCCTGCATCAGGCTGCCTGCCTCCATTTTTCAATTTGACCATAAATTTGGCTGGGAATTAAATAGTAAGTAGCCGTGATTGCAACTCTGGTCTCTGAAGGCACTCACGGGAATGAAAATAAATGAACAGGCTCTCACACAAAGCATGTTTCATTATGGTCATTAGTGGACAGAGTCTCAGCAGTATTGAAGGTGAAATTGTCTAGAAGAGATGTTGACACGTGTCTGTTAGGAATAGCTGAAAAGTATGGTCAGAAGTCTGGAAGTGGTCTTGGTTGGAGAGGAATTGCAACATACTTTTTGAGTTTTAATTCCTTTTGTTTATTACTATTATTTAAAAGGTTTGAGGCATGAGATACTTATGCTAAATGCAAGCTTATTTCATATAGGTTCAGAATTGGCATGATGTAGATATGAATATAAATATATAAGATGGTTATTTGGTAATATACCGACTCTGCATAAAACAGCCAAATAAAAATATTAGAGATATATGTGACCTCATGAAAAGCCCACAGGGACCTTTACCATATGTGTGGTAATTAATATATGTTAATTGGGATTTTGACTTAGGAAATGCTTATCTTTGAATTTCTCTTGTGTTTTTCAAATAAGAGACAGTTTTTCCTTAAACCTTTGGCTTTGTGACATGTTGGCCATTCATTGTGAGTATTCATCATTTTATTGTGTTGCTTATCAGTGAACAAGTTATCCTACACAACTATAAATAAGATGACAAATCTAGCTGCTTTGGGTTTTTTCTTGACTACTGATTTTATGCCCCCAAATGACATGTTTCATCCCATAGGTACTTTGAATGATATTACACTATATTACACTATTAATTATGTGCATTTAAAGATCCCTACACACACCCTATGTTATTTGAGTTATGCTGTTATTTGGGAAGCTGGTTTTTACTCTTTACAAAAGAATAAAAGACCAGAGGCTATTCCTATTATAATATGTTAATATTTTTTAAAACATTCTTACCTATTGATAATTTACCTGAAGCCAAGACATAAGCTAATGTTTGACAAGACGCAAACTTTCCCTCCCATTCTCCACAGTCTATGGAAGTCCTCTTACATAAAGGAACAGATACAACTGTGATAAGAACAATGACCCAATAGTGATTGTGTCAAGAAAACTAAAATGTTGTGTAATCATGAGTTTTGTCCTTTAAATAAGAAACACACATATGCACACATTATTTCCTACTGTTCATGATATCCAGGAAGCTCTCCTGGGAAAATTGATGGATCTATGCCAAAGCTTGATAAACTTTTTTGTTAAAATCATATTGCCTCAGAAACATAAATCCAATGCCAAGGCTTAACCATTTGTAGAGATGTTCCAAGTCATAATTCTAAGGGAAAATAATAGTGTGTTTAGTTTCTAATGAGTTAAGAAAATAGGGACCAAAGCAATCCGTACCTTCCTTCCCAAAATAAAAGCAAGTAGTTGTGAAAAAAGTGTTTTTATTTTTATTATGAAATCCATTCAAATATTGAACCTCACAATTTACCTGAAGATTTCAGAATAAGAAATAATGATGTTTACCAATGGCATATTAATGAGATACATTTGGAGACACTGGCAGTTTAAAAAGAATGTGATCATATCCTGACTTGGACATGGTATATGTTTTCACTTGATACACAGAAAGAATGGCTGACTTCCTCTTGAGATTGGGGCAGTATTGATTTGTCAGGAAACTCAAGTAGATCACACAGTATTTTTTTCTTTCCTTTTTACAGTCCAATAGATCAGTGAATATAGTTATGATAGTATTGTGATAATATATATCTATTCATTTTTACTTGGTTCCATTATTACTTCAAAATTCTTCTATGGCTGAGAGAATGACTGAATAACTTCTCGTGTGCATAGGGTTATTTTATGAAAAAGATTAACCAGCTGCTCACCATTTTCACTGAAGAGTGAGCGAGGAGAAATAGTTTAAACTGAAGTAGCAGGTCTCTAGGTTGTATGGGAATCACCATCATTGACATCATCATCTGTCTGGAGCCCCCCTACGCATTAATTCCTGCTATACACTGAGAAAAGCCCCGCCTCTCTGGAAAGGTGGGTAGATGCAAAAGAGGCTTGACAAAAAAATTCCAGACCACCCGTTTGTATAGATCTCTTTATAGAAACGTAAATATAGACATATCCTTTGTTCAAGATATCAATAACAATTTTACATTAAAGAAAATGAGAACCCAGGAAGTGTGAGAAACGCGGGAATTAACATATGCACACATTAAAAACACATTTTCCCTCTTTAAAACCACTCATTTGATCCACCTGACTGTTTATCCACTCTGAATAACTTTGCTATTAAATGTGAGTGAACATCACTGGTCCATAACTTTGTAAAACTAGATCAAATGACATAGTGTAATTTCCATGAACCAAGATGGTTCGTCTCTCGTGACCATGTAATTCTTTACATATTTTAAGTCTCTGTGTTTCTTGCTTATGATATATTGGTGCAGAACTTTTCTTTTCTAAATTAACTGTTAGGATTAGAAGTTCAAGGGTATGATTTTGAATATGTCAGCAATTCCTTATCTCACTCACAATAGCCATCTCTTTTACCAACCACCTGTTGAGAGAGCAGCTGGCCTATTTATTACCTCAATGACCTTGATGTCCTTCTGAGGTAGGACTCGTTTATCGATCCCATTCTAGTTTTGATCCTGTTCACAAGACATATGTGGCTGACATTAGCCCACTGCGAAGTCACCAGATGGCTGGGAGATTTTAGACAGTCAAGTTCAGTTGGAATTGAGATTTGGAATTCTTGGATAAAATTTACTCCCTACCCCTGTTTTTTATGTCTACCTATTGTACTAAGAATATAGATTTTTCAATGGAGTGGGAGATCTTGCTGAGATTTTGGTCTTTTTAAGACTAATTCTAGACCGAATATCAAAACATCATATACTACAAGGATATAATGTTATTAATAGTAGGTTTTATTTCATGTCACAGATGCTCTGGGGGAAGGTTTCTACCATGTTTATACCTCTGCACAATATAGCTTTAATGAAGATAATAAACAAAGGCAACATTGCTATTTGTTTCCCAATGTCAGGTTCAGTTACCCAAATAGAAACTTTTATGTAAATATTTTATAATTTCTTAACTCCTCCCCTGAAAAATATTTTTTCCAGATAGTCAACATAGAGCAAGATAGAGGAGGAGAATAGAAAGAGACACTCTACTCAACCCAAATGAGAGCTCTAGATAGGTAATGCTGGTATTCTGTAATACAAGGAACAGATCAAATTTCAACAGGGAATAGAGTGGAGAAGATAGGAGATTTCAAAACATGACTAAATAATTATTTTGTTTGATAGACTAAGAAGGCTCATGATGTCAGGCAAATAAAATATAAAAACCAAGATGAAATCTTAAATTACAGATTAGTATCTTTTTCTAATAGATCGTATTTCAAAATTATCTCCATTTTTGTCTCCCTCTGTGTAAATGAAGGCAAGCTGCACATGAAGACATATGCGGTGGTGAGAAGATGTCTCCAAGAACATGTACCCCAAAATATTTTTATCCCACAATTTCTCATAATGCCTCATATTTCCGCCATAGCAGTTGCTCTACTGTGAGCTAAGTTGTGGTCTGTTTCTACCAATGTCACCCATCAAAACAGAGCACCCCCTCATCATCTCTTCTTTTGTCTCCCAATCTGGCCATCCATATTAGACATTCAACTGAGCAGCTAGTTTCTCTACCCCTCAGATTCTCTTCCTTCCAGCCCAGCCTATTGAGTACTACCAAATTAATCTTTCTCAAGCATGAAGCAACTTACTCCTCTTTGCTCAAAACCGTATTGCCTATACAACGAAGTCCAATTCATTAACTTGGAATTTAAACTCTCATAATCTACTCGTTACTACCTCTCCCTATTCCTCTACATGAAAACTTGAGTCTGGCAAATTGGTCTTCTCACATCTAAAGTCTTCCTGTGGTCATTGATCCAGCCATCTTTCCCTGTTTTTTCCTTTGTTTTCTTTTGAGAGCATGCTCTTAAAACCCTCCTTCAAAACAAGCTCAAACCTAAGACTTCTGTAAAGTTTTCCCCGATCATCAGTAATCCTGAGTGTTCTTCTTTAAATTCCCATAGCTCTGATTGTTTGTACTACTGTTTTAGCACTTAGAATACACCACATCACATTTTTGTTTATCTTTTTTATGTAGATGTCCTATTTCTCCAAGTAAACTGAGAGACTGTACAGGGCAGAAACCATATTTTACACCTATTTGCCTCCCTAGTATCTATTACATTGCCCTACATGCATTAGCCATTTACTAGGTGTTTTTGGATGATCAGGATCAATTTACCAGGTTAAGAAGAATGAATTGTTTATAATAATATCTTCTATCTATAGAGGGCCTTTTAGTTTTATCACTTTTTATGCATTTTGGCTGCAAGTAGCAAAATACCTCACCAAAGAATGGTTAAATATAGGAGTTCAGGTTCATTTTGATCACATCAAAATGTTCCAGAAATAACTGTTCCCAGCCTGCATCAGTGGGTCAATGATATCTAGCCATTGTGTTAGCTTCCCTGTCTTTATCTTAGCCTTCTCTTCATTGTTTCAAATGGCTGCTGTAGCTCCATGCGTCACATCCTCACACAGCCATACCTAAGGTGGGAAGACAGAGAAGGTGTTTTTCTTTGCCATCTCTCTCTTTTAACAAAATGAAAAATCCCAGAAATATCTCAGTAGATTCCCCCAGAAATGATTTAGACCAGTATAGGATTGTATGCCTGTCTCTTAGCTATTAAGAAAGCTGGAAAAGAAGTATCTGAAATATTTAGCCTCTATTGAGGGAGCTGGGGTTCTGTAAAAAGGAAGAAGGGAACGGCTTCTGGGTGGGCATCCAATAGTATGTGTCATCAGGTAAGATTCAGAGTCAAGTAACAATCATTAAGTACCTGCAGTGCCAGGATCCATACCAGCTGCTTTCACATAGGTTGAGTTACTTATTTCTCATAGCAATCCTTTGAGATTGGCAGTATTTTCCATTTAACAGGTGAAGAAACTGACCTCAGAGAGGTTAGAGAGTTATCAAAATTAAGTAACTAAGAGAGATGAGATTTAAGTCCATCTTATAAGGCCAAGGCCAGGGTGTTTGCTCCTGCACCTCAGCTGAGTCTCACAGCAGAAAATGTTAATGATAGCGAAGAAAAGAATAGATAGGGGAGTATACTTAGCATATACTAAGAGGGGAATGAGGGACAGAATAAGTGAGTTGGCCTTCTGAGAGCAAGGCTGCTTACAAGCAGGTGGGGGAAATAGGGGCATCCATCAGAGTTAGCTGAGGATCAACTCTGATTAAGAACTTTTCAAAATTATGCAGTTATTTCTATTTATATAAACAAAATATATTTAATTTTTTGAGAAAATTCATCCTGACATTAAATATTTTATATAAATATATAAAACATTTGAGAAGCAGTCATGAAATGGAATTTTTCAAGAGATATAATTTATGTCGAATCTAAAGGATAGCCTGTATCTCGGCTGAGCTTTTAAATATTCTGAACATTTTATATTTTGTCCTCCTTGTCCAAGGATAGATAGTAAGTGTCCTCTATAATCAAGAATTATGATTTTTCTTTACTTTTAAAGTTCTTTTTTTAAGGTTATCCAACAAGTAGTAATTTATTTTTATTCTCTTGATAGCTTACATAAGACTTCAAAGAGAAGAATCTCAAAAAGAGTGAAAAATAATATATGTCTCTTTTGAGATTTCTTTGAATTTTCTCGATGCCTTAGGACTTCTGGAAGCAGCATTCTAAACATTTTTTTTGGAGGCAGTTGGGGAGGAGAAAGGAGAAGGTGGCTGGGGTTCTCCCCACCCCCCACTGAGAGAGCTTCAGAGCAGTGTGTAGAACTGATGGATGGCATGCTGTTCTTTGTGAAAGCATCAAGAATATTAAAATATCCTATTATCTGTGCTTAGCCTCAAGCTTCCTTTAATGATCCTCCCAGATCTTGCAAGAACTCAGACTAAGTCGACTGTGTGAATTCAAATGGTACCAACACAGTGACAATTAATGGTTCTTGTCAGGATCTCTAAATTATGGCATCTAACTGCAAGTCTTTTTTCTCTGTATTAAAGGTTCTTGGGCAGTTTATTAAAGTATCTAGCCTTTGCTCTGATGTGCCCTCTCAGAAGAAAAAAATAAACAACCAATCAAGTAGAAATTCGTTGTGACTTAATTCAGGGTCCAATAGTACACACATTACATTTATATGAATAGAGGCCCCTTCGTCTGTCATTTATACTTATATTATTTTCATCTAAATTTTTTATGCTTATTTTTTATCTGTTAAATTTTATTCTGTATCTCACTAACTAAGTGGATGAAAACACCTTACGAGATTATGTATAAGATCTTGCTTTTCCTGCTAGACCCATCAAAAAGTTCAACAACTTATTTGCAAGAGAAAGAGACTAATCATCTGTATTATATAGATAATTTATGAGTGTCCTATAGCAAAATTGAGGGAGCGCTATTCCTCACAACTGGGCTTTCTTGCTCTCCCATAATGTGAAATTGGGAAGATATATTTGGAAGTACTTAAATAATCCTAAGAGATCAAAGCAAATTCATGTGAATTTTTGAACTTGAACCTATCTTAATCAAAATTGCAGGAATGAAGAGGTCATTTATATTCTGGCTTCTTCCCCCTACAACCAACCGACAAACTTGATATTGTCAACCTGAGTGCCTTTTCTCATTTTAGTACAGTAACTAAGAGTTTGGGTTCAAATCTTGACTCTTCATGAACCAGCTATGTGACTGGAGATCAACACTTAAAATCGCTGCATCTGTTCCTCACCCACTCAAATGGTTTATTGGAAGGATCATCCTGCAACACTGAGCTTTCTTGCTGATTGCATGCTGAATGCATTACAAGGAAGATATTTAACACTTGATGATTAGTAAGTGCGAACTGAGTGTGAGCCATTAGAATTATTATTTTCCATATTCTCATCTCACCTAATATAATCCTGACCAAATCAAGGAGTCCAAACACCAGGTCGATCTCTATTACCCAGATTTGCCGCAAACTGTGTGGCTTTGGGCTCCTCACTTAATCCTTATGATCCTGTTTCCTTAACTCTAAGGTGAAGTTTTTGGTTCAAATATCCTTTGGGGCACATTGGCTTTTTATTCTGAAATCATCACAGGCTAACAAATGCCAGAGAAAGCAGGCAGCAGGTCAGGTGTGCCTACACACCAGTCCACTCAGTGACTTTTGTGTTCTTTCAGATTGTAACCTCCCTCTGGCCAGTCTCGGATGGTCCCCAAGTCTGACTCCATAATCATCCATCTCATACCTCAAAAATTTCCCCTTCTCTCCAACCCCACCCTCTTCCTGGAAAAGTATACTTACCCTGGATCCAGGTTTCTTAAAATCTTAGTGTTGACACTAGTTGACCTGATTAACTCATCTACCGTAATGTGCGGTGAATATTAATAGGTTGCAATTCCCAGACAAGATATGTGGTTCTTTTAAAATGAATTTGGGATGGGGGAGGGAGGAGTTTCAGGCACCACAGCAGAGTAGGCTATTGAGGGAATTGGAAGAAACCTATCTCTGGGTGGGCAGCACTTGGTTATCTTGGCCATGGCCCAAGCCAAATCAGACAGCCTGTCCCCCTTACTTGTCCTGAGATGACTAGATCCTACAGATTGACTATTCCTGTGTGTTAATTCCGGTACGGACATGACACATCAGGAAAGTCACAGCATGCCAGGATTCACCGGAGGTGTTACTATTCTTACTGTCACCTGTTTTCTAAGTTACTATTTATGTTTGTTTTGAAATAGAATTACAGACAAGGCAGTTTAACAATTCCTATATCTGCGTTTGCTACAACTTAATCTCAAAAACACTATTTAACTAGAAATATACCTAAGGGTATGCTATCAAAATATTTTAAAAATTTAACACAATGAGAGAAACTAGGACAAAATACTGTTTTTCACCTTTCAGAGAAAACTGAAAGGTGAGAGTAACTTTCAATATTATTATGTGAAAAATCACAGCCAGTAGTTTCTAGTTCTATGTAAGGCAGAACAATGGATATCATGGACCTATACTATGACACAATGCTATAAAAACAACAACATTAATTTAATTCTTTGTTGCTGAAAGTTTTCGTGTGCAGCCTAGATGACCACTTGGCATAGGTGCTGTAAAAGACACTCAAATATTGAGGAGAGGTTAGACAATATGACTTCCAAGGCCCCTTCTAACACAGAAAAATAATATCGATAAGACTCCTATTCTGTTAAATCCACTGTTTGAAATGCTTCTCAAATTGAGTTGGGGATAGAAAAACCAGGAAACTGTACAACTTGGTGAATAAAAATCTTACATTTGGAGTCAACCCAACTGGGGTTCAAGTCCCATTGCTTACAGATCTTTATTATGCAACTTAAACTGACATACATAAAATTTATTTCTTTTCTCATCTGAAAAATAGATGCAATAATAATGCAACCTAAGAGAGTTATTGCAAAAATTGAATTAAACTAGATTGTATCTAATGCATCAGGCTCAACACAGAGTAAGAGCTCAGTGAATGAGGCTTTCTTATTTGTGTGGACAGTCTGCCTGGAGACGGCAAGGGAAAAGGCAACAGCAGGAGAAGGCAGCAGCTGGGAGAGTACGGGTGATGACAGAGAAGGAAGGAGGCAGATGGACCAGGATGGGAAAGTGGAGAATGAAAGTGGAGAAAAGAAACCAAAGTAAGAAAAGTAGGGAAAGCTTTCTGAGAAAGACAACTAAGGGTTAAAGCCCAGTGCATACAGTGGCCTCGTATGTGTCCCGTTACCATGAGTTCATCTCTCACTTCTCTCCCTTGCTCACTCCTCTCCAGTCCCTTCTCCTCCCTGCTGTCCGCAAATGCACAGAACGCTTCCACTGTGGGCCTTTGCAATAGCCGTTTCTCACTTTGGGTTCCTCCAGACAGACACATGAGCATGGCTTTATCGCTTAACTGAATCTTTGCTCAAATGACTTCCACCTTCCCAGTGAGACCTCTGGTGACCACAGAAAGAAAAATTATAACTCCCTTCCCCAACTCTCAATCCTCCTCATGTTGTTCTGTTTTCTCCATAGCACTTAACAAATAATTATCTTTCCATAGCACTTAATGAATAGAGGAAGTCCTTAATTGTATTTATTGTCTGTTTACCTCACTAAAATGTAAACTCCATGAGGTCGGGGATTTTGTCTGACTTGTTCACTTATCTCACTACCTCAGTGCCTAAAACTGTCTGACACATGGCTGGTGCTCAGTGATTTCTTTCTTTCTCTTTTTTTTCTTTTTAAATTCATGAATGAAAATTGAAGGGGGGAAAAAAGGAAGAGGAAACTAAGCTCAGACTGAGGAAAATTATTTTCTAATTTTTCATTTTAATTAGTATTCCCAGTGCTTTGACAGGAGCATAACATTACACTCTAGAAAGGTCTCAACATCTAATTATATTTTAAATTATAATCGCTAGCTTTGAGTTTTAATAACATCATTTGCCTTCTATTCTACTGTAACCAACTCTAAATAGGCCTAGAACTTGAAATATAAGCAGGAAACCTCAACTATATCTATTAAAATGTTTTCATATTTTAATATTAAACTCTAAAAATATGCTGGTTTCCAAAAATTAGCTAATTATGCAAAATATTATTTACATGTTTGGTTGCAGACCAACAATATTCTTTAATTCATAAGGCTTGTCTCTTGACATCTCGTAGAAATATCTGAAGCTCTAATATCTAGCAATTAAAATTATAGTAGAAGCAACTAGTGTAGACAAAGCACAGATTTTGTCATACTTGATCACCCTTTTCTGTGTCATGCTCAGCCACTCTAATGAGATAAGATGGAAAATATCTACTAGCTGAGAAGTGAGCATTTTCTCAAATTGGAGTTCTAAAGTTGAGAAAGTAGTGCTTTGTTGGCTAAACATAGTAATTGACTTTTATAGCCTTTTAGAAAATACATATGTATGCATCCTTCTTAAATCCAGAAAGAAATGTATTATATATGAATGAATGAATAAGAAATGAGTCTGCTATGTTTCTTTCCATCTGCATACAAAATAAGAGCATGCAGTCATGTCAAGAGCTCCAAATAGTTAAGTACCATTTCTAGCACAAATGTTAAAAGGTATTGTTGTTAGTCGGGTGATGTTTCACAGCCTTCTAGTCCTACAAAAGTACATTCTGTCATCCCTTTCACATGCTTTATTCGGCATCCTAAATCTTGTCCCAAGTCAGCAATGCGGTTAAGTGCTCAGATAATCATCATGGAGCAGAGCATTTCTAGAAAGAGCATATGGAATTACAAACAACTTTCCAATTCATATTAATAATACCTAGGCTATTACTTATTAGGGTGCATATTACAACTATATGGAGGCCTAACTACTTAAACAGGATATAGAAAACTTAAAGCTAGAGGAAATTATAAATTGACTAAAAAATAGAAAATAAAATCTGTAAGGAAAAATTATTGAAACACAATGTTTATTGGAATAACCAAGCAGCAGGTCATCTGGAATCCAGAGATCCTTGTCTCCTCAATCCTTGTCATACGGCCACCACGAGCAAAGAGTGATTTTACCACTTTAACATAGCTCAAGGAATCCGGCGTATGGTAGCCAATGAACAAGTGACAATTGCTGAGTCTCTACACCAAAATAACACTATGGTGGAAGAACTCTGATAATCACATTTAACTATTCCTGACTGGCAGAAAAAACTAACATAATTAGAGCCCTGTTAAGTAATATTGCATACTATTTTATTCAGACATATTCCAGCTCAATTTTTTTCCATTAAAATATGACTATATATAATTTTAAAATGAAAAAATAATCCATGAACCGGAGGTTAATTTCCGTCCTTCAACTTCTATGTTATGCAGTTTCAACATTCTTGTAATTCACCCAGGATTCTGTTAGATCCAGCATTCTTCAACCTTAAAATGTCATTAAAATGAAGCCTATGGTAATGCTTCTCGACTGGACGTGATCTCACCCTCTAGGAGATATTTGGCAAGTCTGGAGACATTTTGGTTGCCACAACTGGTTGGTGGTGTGTGGGGGTAGTGGGAGAGGGTGCTACTAGCATCTAGTGGGTGGAGGCCAGGGATGCTGCTAAACATCATCAATGCACAAGACAGCCCCCCACAACAAAGAATTATCCAGCCTCAAATGCCAACAGTGCCACTGTTGAGAGAGCCCAGCCTAAAGGATATTGTGCTGTTTCAGCAGTCCAGTCATTAGGAAATCATTTCCACCAGCTGCTCTCTCTGTGCGTCTTATATTAGAGTAATTGAGGGGTAATGGAGCAGTAGATGTGAATGGAATTTACCTCCATGTTTGGAATCTCAGCAGTTTACACCCTGTTTAATTTAAACAATGAGAAGAAGGCAATTCACCATTATCTAAACAAAATTTATTATTTTATTCTATTTTGAAAGACTTAGACTTTATAAATTTTGGATATTTTACTGAGGTTTTCAGTTCTTCCTCTTCAAAACAGAACTTTTCCTTTGTGAAGCTGTCATTTGATAAGTCTAGAAAAATAGTAAAACTTTAATGGTGATGTGAATTACTCATAATCCTCAGCTTTCCAAAAGTACCAAATTGAATTTCACAGGGCCAAGTTCAGCCAATAGGTCTGTGCTCTGGTTTCTAGTTAACTCAAAAGTACTTATCAGAACTTAAGAATCAATAAAAGATTCTGTCTTCTTGTTTTCATTGCCTTCTCTGATAAGCAGTTTTGCTGAGGACATAATGTTTGGATTTAAATTAACAACCATTTCCTATATCCTTACAGTGATTAACTAAGTAATCCAGGCAACAGGTTGAGAACAAAGGAGAGATGTCTTATGGCAGCATAACAGGAACGCCGAGAGCCAGTCAAGGCTTTAATCCCAGCTTTACCGCTTGCTGTGTGACCTTGGTAAAAATCAATTAAACCAATATTTAACTCTTATTTAAGATGTGGATATACTTAAATCTCCTGTGAGCAGTAAGATAAATGTTGGTGAGGCAATTAATTTATAAATTGCTGAATAGATTGCAAATATCAGGCACTAACTCCCCTCATCTGTAAGGACTTCACATGTATTTGAAACTTATAAACAGAGGTGATGAGAGCTTAAGTGACTTTCCAAGTCTACACTGGTAGGAAATGGTCTAGAATGGGGACTCAAGTCCTCAGCCACTAGTCTAATACTCTCATTGTGTATAGCATTTTACTTGTTCAAATTTGTGCCATCCAAAAATCTCGCAAGCAGCTTTCTCAACATGTCTAAACATGCCATAATCACCATGCGCTGGTTAACATTGGACGGAGGACCATTTAGAAAGCCATGGAGATAACAAAATATTATAAATAATTTCCATTTTTTGTTGAATTCCTACTCTATCTCACCTATTGATTGCTTTTTATATACTTTCTCATTACTTTGTCATAACAGCTTTTAGAGATCAGCCTTATTATTCCCACTGTATAGATGAGGAAACCAAAGTGCAGAAAAGTCAAGTGATCAATCTGAAGTCACACGTCTGCCAAGAGGCAGAGCTTGAAACCAAATGCAGACATAAATATTTATACTTTTTCCCCTTTACTCTGCTCTTGTGCATTATAATGGTGCGTTAATCAATATCCGTTCATATACTACTGTTTAAGAAACCAAAACTCTCAAAATAGTACTTTCTCTGTGTCCACAATTTTTTCTTGTCTACAAGGATGTCATGTCCAGCGTTGAACTTAAAGAGCCAAGTGTGGCTCAGGTCTCTCTCTCTTTCTGTCTCGTTCTCACCCTTTCCTCCCTTTCTTTTCTCATCCTCCCCCTCTCAAGACAAGAATGTTTAAAGAAAACTAAAGAAAATGATAACTTATGAGGAATACACTTAAAATGAAGAATAGATTTAAATATGGCACTCCTTCATAGTCCAAGGGAAAAAGAAGCCTCTGCTGGAGCATCATCTCATGAGTTCACCTGAGTCCCTAGACCCTGTCTTCAGGATTGTCTGACCTCTAGGATCCTCTACTATAAACTTCTGCTATGCAAATCTTTCCATACATTTCAAGAAATTCCCACCGTCTACCTATGGGAGGAATGACACCTCTCTAGTTCCATCTTCTCAGCCTCAACAGTACATATCCTCACGTCTGAGTTGTTAGAACAAGTTTCTGAAGATTCCAACAGGACAGAGCAGAGTAGGCTTTTGTGCTGTGAGTGGCACAGAATATTGCAGGGCGAGCATGGACACTGCCAGGTCTTTGAGATTTTCCTGCAGGGTGAGCAGCACACCTACCACTGTACTTTTCTAAGTATCCAGTGGTAACTGTTAAGCCATACACATAGCCCACATGTCCATGTTATCCCAATACTATGTGAGTCCTCAGAGAAAGCTGTCTAACTTGTTGGTTTGGTTCAATTAGTAAATGAAATTCTGTGAAAATTGGGGCAAGTAAACTAACTGTGAATGCTGCCTTTCACTGTCCAGGCCACCTTTTTTTCCCTGTGCCTTCGTAGATAATTTTAGTGGGACATTGGGAGAGCCTGTGTCAGGAGTTGCCAACTAGCCACAGTTCTAAAAAGAAAAGACTATTTTGTGCAGTTTTAAAAAATGGTCTTTTACACTTTTGTTCTCATTGGAAATTCATGTTGTGTTATAAACAGATTAAATCCTGAAGACATCATCATGTATTTAATAAAAGCTACTTTTCATTATATGCCATTAATGGTGGCTTTCGGGAAAGCTTCAAATTTTTACCTCTGTATTTTATTCTCTTCTTTGTCTGGTTCCTAGACCTTTATTAATGTCCAGTATAGACGGAATAAAAACATTTTCACTTGATATAATTTTAAAACCTAATTTCTATCTTTTTTTATACATATTCATATGAAGACCACGTAACCCCCAGAAAAATAGAACTTATATTATGAATTGATTAGTGTATCAAACAAGTGTATCAGATGCATACAAAAATGTGTGTTCTCCGTGATCTTAAAAGATATTTTTTAAGTTAAAGATTTATTTATTCAACAACCTGTAACTCCTACATGCTACTGTAAAAATCCTAAAAACATAAAGCAGTAGTGGCAAACTGACAGTTAATTTTCACAAATTAAAACATCTTTAAAAGATAGGAAAAAACCTATCAGCTAAGATTAATTTATTATGTTATCTTCCTTTATATGCAAAACTCTTGGAATTTAGATGTTGCTTGTGAGAAGAAGAAAGAAATCTTAGATCATATGGAAAGCATGTGACTACCTCCCATAAGAGAGTTTCTTTCACAAAATTAATGAAAGGGTTATAAGAACAAAATATACGATGCTTGGCATGGAATCTTGAAGAGCAGGGAGGGTGGGTGTGTGCGTGTGAGTCACTCAGAATAAAAGCCGCTATAAAGAAGAGAATGTTTTAACTTGGCTCTGTGAATTGAGCATTTTACCAGGTTGCAGGTGGTGGAAATCTGAGTCTCATTCTGCCATTTAAAAGGAAATGAGGGGAAGGAACTGTTTAATGCTGAGTCTCGCCATCCTAGCATTCATATTAAGATGGAGCCTCCTAAAGTTCTCTAAAGTATGAAATCTTTGTGGTGCAAGAAAATTCAGACTTCATTTAGCATTCTACCAGTCACTCCTTTTGGATTATTCTTTACACCTTTGAAATGTCCAAGTCACTCTGGGATAGCTATTTGTAAGCTGCCACTGTGAGATGACATTTAAAACGAATGAAAGAGATATAGGCAACATCCTCTCTAAATAAAGAAAATCAACCTCGGCATGGAAGCTGGTGTGGAAATGCTTGTTTTCTGTCCCACTCTTCTGTGCATATGGCATTCTGGAAATTATAAATTCTGTTTTACAGAACTACAATATTTATTACCAGAGGAAAATAGATTATTAATTACAGCCAAAGGCTGCTTTGATTAAATATACACTTAATTAGCTATGCTAAGCTCATCCATCCCAGAGCTCCTAATATTTTCAGCCCGATGATTCTTCTAGTACTTTTAATTAAAATTGTTTTAAAAAGCCACAAGTTAGCTGCATGTGCACTTAAACTGAAGTTATCTCCTCGGTGTTTCCCTGGTTTCCTATGCCATGTAATTAATCTTTAGTGATTAAATGTACATAAAATCATCGGAGATGCAGGGTAATTTGTGCAGACATGGAACAATGGAGAGCTTTTACTGGGCCTTGGCAAGATTGTTTTATCTGCTGAAAATTATTTCAAAAGCGTACAGATGTTAATTGTTTGAGGGAACTAAATTTACAAAAATTTGCCTCTCTCCCCTACTCTTATAACAAAGCGAAATAACATCAACAGTATTAGTATAGAAAAAGGTTTGTGGCAAGTTAAATTTAAAAATGATGACTCCATCTACAGAGTTACACTCGCTCTGTTACTCTGTCTTATTTGCTTCCTGAGGGAGACAGGTGTAAAATCCAGTTTTCAAGAAGTGCCCCTGAATATTGTTGTCTAATTTTACATGCATGCACCCAGACCCAGAAGCCTTGAGTTGGTTCCAGCTCTTTGTACAGTCCAGCTGCTGTTTCGGAGAAGTTCTTGCTGTTGGAACCACTCATGATTGTGTCCACATAAGAGAACCCGGGTGGTCTTTTCCCCCTGAACTTCATCCGTCTCATCTCAGTGGGCCGCTGAACACCGGGAGGCAGTAACAATACTACGTCACACATGGGCGTGGCTGGGCTGTGAACTGGGGATCTGAAGGTGAAATTCAATAACACATTGATAGGCTGTTGAGTCACCTCGTTGTCTGAGCTTTACCCGATTCACTTATATAAAAAAAGCGGGAGGAACTTCTCTTTACCAAAGTTTTGAGTAACTTCGGGCGTTGTATAAGGAATAGTGCTTATTCATGCTTATGCATACTTTATTTTAATAGATTTTTTAGAACTGAGGAGGTCATTGGATAGCATCTTATCTAACCTATTCATTTTCCAGAAACATTTTTTCACTTTTCGACTGGAGTTTTCTTATCCTGGGGACACAGGTTAAGACAATTATCTATACTCGTGAATGCCTGCAGTTCATTCACTACTTAATTGTAATCTTATGAACTGTTTACTAAAAGGAAATAGAAGAATAAACTTCCCACCAATCCTCTTGTCCAGCTTTTAGAGCTTCTATGCTAAAACTCTTCTTAATGTTTAAAAAGAATTAATAGGAATTTGTAGAAAAACCTTGGGTTTTCTTTTTTCACTTAGTAGCTGTGTCGTCTGGAGAATGTTGCTTATTCTGTTAAGGTTTAGTTTCTTTATAGGATGAGTATGGTCATTTCTATACCTTTAGTAACAGGTAGTACTGAGTAGAGTACGTGGCACAGAGTAGGCGCTCAACAAATTTTTATTATCCATTTCAAGTTACACTTAGAGACAATCAAGTCAATGAAATTACTAGGGCAAATTCCAACTATTTTATATAAAATAGTATCAGTTGCTGTTTTAAATGGACTTACTTTATCTTTTGCCTTAAGCAGAAATCCATTTTCTTGTTAACAGAAAATATTAGGGCCGGCCTGGTGGTGCAGCGGTTAAGTGCGCACGTTCCGCTTCTCGGTGACCCAGGCTTCGCCAGTTTGGATCTCCCGTGTGGACATGGCACAGCTTGGTAAGCCATGCGGTGGCAGGCGTCCCCCATATGAAGTGGAGGAAGATGGGCAAGGATATTAGCTCAGGGTCAGTCTTCCTCAGCAAAAAGAAGAGGATTGGCAGCAGATGTTAGCTCAGGGCTAATCTTCCTCAAAAAAAAAAAAAAAGAAAAAAGAAAAGAAAATATTCTTCTCAAAGCCCATGAATTTCAGAAAGTTGGAAGCATGGTGTTGGGAAGGCAGTGGGCACAAGTTCAGGTGGTTTTACCTTTGGATATAAGAGCTGGTGAATTTCCCCCCAGGTTTGGCCTTTTTACTGTAGTTTCATGTCATCGACTGAGCTCAACAAGTGTCAGAATGAATTCAAATGACAGAATTGATTGTTGAAAATGATTTAAACCTCCCGCTCCTTCTAGGGTGATGGCTGTTTGTTCAGATTTTGTCCTGTCCTTTCAAGCTCATATGAAATACCTTTCATTTTCCAGGCATGAGGCTAGAGAGGCTGGTATTGAAAGAGACAGTTATATATCATGCAAGTTCTACTTTTTTGTATTAGTTGCCATGTTCTAAAACTCAGATATATTAACTTGGATAAAATATCTTTCTAAGTTTATATCCAACACAAAGCTGTAAATGATTCAGATGGAGGACCATAGAAAGTACAAAAGAATTTGTATGTATGTGTGTGTGTGTGTGGTGAGAAAATTACCCACTTGGCTAGGTGGGTACTAACCAGAAAGGCAGCATTTCAGAATGCTGGAAGAAGTTGTTTGTTATTTCTAAAGTAGTCACTGAAAATATGTCTATAGGAAATGGGCAACATCTACTTAGAATGCCTTTATACTTAAAATTCAACTTCTATAGGATGTATTTCTATACTGTGTGGATTAATTAATTGGAAAAGAAACTGAGGCTAGGCTGTTGTAGAAAATCTGCCAATCTGATAGGTCCCATTGGAATACATATGAATGAGAGCATCAGTTACCATTTTACAACCCTCTCCATCCTTCTCCTGTGGACCATCCATGCTGTCTCTGTCTGGATCCAGGCACTGATCCTTTTTTCCCAGGAACTTCCTAAATGCCTAAATGGTTTCCCTGCTTCCATTCAATTACTTCCCACTACAGCCTTCAGAGTTATCTTCCCAAAACCTAAATGAGATCATGCTACTGTTCATATGAAAGGTGTTTAAAACAAATACCTTACCATGGCCCAGTGAGGACACAGGGATCTGTGTCGAGGCCTCCTTTCCAGCCCCTTTGCCCAACACTTCCCCAAATCCCTCTGTAGTCAGTTGCGCTAGATCTCTCCCTGGTTCCCAGAAGACTTGCCCTTTCAAGCCTTTACCTTGGGATTCCTTTCCCTTCTCCTGTCTTTACAACTTATGAAACTCTTCATCTTTTAAGACCCACCTCAAATGTCAAATCCTGAAATCAAATCCCAATACTCCCAGGTATAGTTAGCCCCTTATGTTCCCAGTGAACTCTCTTAGTACCTTGATTTCAGCTCGTTGTCAGTTTGCTTGCGATTATAGATGTGCGTGTTGTTTTTCCCTAGCAGACTGTGAGAACGGTTGCCTTCCCTTGCTCAGCCTATCACACCTTCTGATCCTCAGCTTCCACACTTTCAAATGGGGATAAAATACTTACCTCACATGATTGTTCCTGGGTGTGAATGAGATAATGCAGACCAAGTGCTTCGCTCTGCTCCTGGCACTTTGAGAATGCTTACTCAGTGCTAACTGGCTTTGGCATGGTCACTGCCAGGACTGGTAGCACAGTGTTAACTTGGATCCCCAGAGAATTTCCTAGTCTCTGTCACTCAAGAGTTACTCAGGAAGGAAGGGAGGGAAGGAAGGAAGCATGGATCAACATCATAGCTCTTAGCTAGCTTCCTGAGCTCTATTATTTATTTCGTCCTATCCACAACTCTGTGAATGGGTGTTATCTTTCCTTTTCCAGATGAAGAAACTGAGACTCAGAGAGTTTTAATAACTTACTCAAAGTTACACAGCTAATATTGAGAACTGTGTTTAGACTCCAGTTCTGAATGATTCTCACATCCATGTTCGTTTGTACTAAACATTTAGTGTACTGCAACATTGGTGGGACTTACCAGCAGAGCTTCTGAGTAGGGCTTGGCTTTGCTTGCCACTCAAATCATTTATACAAAATATTTAGGTAAAAGGAATAATATGGGTAACAGGGACACAAAATGGAGCTAGGCAGTACAAGGAACACAGTTTGCATGTAAAGACAGGTAACTTTAATGACAAATCCAATCACCTTTATTTTAACATGGATCTTGATAGAGAAATATATGAAAATTTATTTTACACACTTATTGAATGTCGAGTATGAGCCAAGCGTGTTTTTGGACCCTGAAACTACAGCACTGAACAAAATAGTCAGTTTCTTGTCACTTAATGTTATTTGCGCAGAAGCATTTAAATAGTGAGACCTTCAATCGATTTTATAGATAGAGTATAGTGAACCGCTGGTGAAGACATCCTCAGCATCTTTGATTCTGTTATGACAGATGCTCTGTTACAAATAATTCACTATCTCATAGTCCCTTATTAGTAACTATGTAGAACACTTTTATTTCTTTCCTTTAACACATAGTTATTTTTAGCACTTCTTTGGCACTATGCTTGTGTGGCTGAGACCCAAGGTTGTGTTTTTGATATCCGGATATGCTCTCATAACAAAGATGGGACCAAGAGATCTTGTCCAAGGGCTAAGAGCACATTTCCTCTCTTGTTCAGTGGATATGAAAGATGAATAGCTCTATCTAAATCCTGATGCTGTTTATAGTAATTTTTAAAGAAAATCTGGGTCGTTTAATTACAATGAAGTTTCTTCCCAATGCAACTATTTGAGTTCATTTTAACAGCATTTGCCCTATATATGCCTTATGTCTCTATACCCTTAGGCCTGTTGCAGAAAATGTTATATCTTCATCAGAATTTCTCATTAAGTTTAATGCACTTGGATCTGATATGTCAAAACTCACTGGATAGGTTTATTAACAATCAACTACATCAGCTGAGTATTATCTTAGGAAGTAAAAGGTCAGTAAGTAGTTGTTATCGTACCATTTCATCAGTGGACTCTTCTCCAAAGACTTCAAGTCATTATTCACTGCTTATAGTCACTTGAGATATAAAAAGTCTTTTTATAGTAATGAAAGAACTCCCACAATTAGCCAGAAGGCAACCATCTATCTTGTTAAATAGCTCAGCTTGGAGGAGAGCAGGATTTCAGGTGATATTCAGTAGATGAATTGTTATGACAATGATAAAGGTGGTGATACCAATCTGTGTTTTTCGCTGTAGGGAAATGTGTGTATGGATGTACGCACACACACAAGAAAAAAGACGTTCAGTGCAGAGTAGTTTCTCTAGAGATATGCAAATACAGAAACGAGACTCTGTAGGAAGTTCTGTATCTGTGGATTCCTTCTAATTATTTGTTAACTCTAAATGATTACAGCACAAATTCATTTTTAGCTAATAACAAATATAACAATATTTTGAAACATTTTATTTTGAGATAATTTCAGACTTATCAAAAAGTTGCAAGAACAGTACAAAGAATTGTCAGATACCATTCATCTAGGTTTCCCAAATTTTAACATTAACATTTTACATATGGTTTAGATTCATTCTTTCTCTCTCTCTCTCTCTCATCAAGTCATAAATGTTAACATCACCAGTAATGACAAATCTATATTACTTGCTTCCTGATAGGATAGACTGAGAAAGACACAACACCACTTCTGACATTTCTGCCAAAAATACATAACCTGAATCTAATCAAGAAGAAACATTAGACAAAGACAAACTGAGAGATAGTCTACAAAATAGCTGTACACATATAATACATGACTGTTTTACATCTGTTATATGATCTCAATAAAAGTTATGTTTTAGTTCTCCCTTAAAAATGTGTGACTCTTGCTAAATCTGAGAAACTAGACATTGTATTTTCGATGCAACTAATTTTGATAATAAAATTAATTTGCGAAGATGGTAAATTTCAGCTTTTACTCTGTTTTTGTTGTTATTGTTTAAACCAGAGGAGTTTCAAGTCTGGTTATATTAGTCAAGGTCCCAGAAGGAAATGGAAGGCACAATCAGAGAATTTAATTGAAGAAAGTTTAATGGTGGAACAACTTACAGAGGTGTGAGCAGAGTTAAGAAAAAGAACATAGGGAATAGCAATAGAAAGAGAAGTCCTTACCACCCATAGACCTGGAGAGGAAGGTAAGAGAGTAGAGTGAACAGAATTTGGTAAGAGTTGGCGTCTTGAAAGCCAGGTGAGAGGAGGGCTAAGATACAGACGCAGAATACTGGCTCTCTCACCATTGGCTGACCCAAACAACAAACATGAAGCAGGGAGCCTGGTGATGCAGTATACTGTGGTCAGCATCTCAGGGCACAGAGCTGGGTAGAGAAAAGTGAAATATGGATCTAAGAGACAAACCAAGCACCAGTGCAAGTTCCAAAGGGGAGAAACCTCCATTTCTTTCATTAAGGTGAGAGAAAATAAATTAATTTATGAAGAAGCAAATAAAACTATGCTATATGTACTTTATTTCCCTCAGAAGGAATCAAAACATATCATAACCTGTTCCTTAATAATAGTAATAATTTATAGAAATAAACACTCTTCAAATTTGTTAAATCCCAAATGGGAAAGTTTAGAAGAGAAGACGTCTAGCAATGGGAATAAAGAATCAGAAGATACAGAAGAAGGTATACAAAAAAAATAAGAAAATGAAAAGATAATGGAGGAAAAATCAGTTATGAAAGATGCATCCCCAAGATTTCCTATAACCGAAATAATAAACTCATTCAAGAACAGTTCTGGTAAATTCACAAATAATGGGCCTAGAACATCTTTTTTTCTTTTTTTTGGTGGAAGGAAGATATACTCTGAGCTAACATCTGTTGCCAATCTTCCTCTTTTTGCTTGAGGAAGATTGTCCCTGAGCTAATATCTGTACCAGTCTTCTTCTATTTTTGTCTGTGGAACACCGCCACAGCATGGCTTGATGAGCAGTGTGTAGGTCCGTGCACCCAGGCTGCCAAAGCAGAGTGTGCAAACTTAACCACTACGCCACCAGGCTGGCCCCAGGAACATCTTAACAAGAAAAGTTGAAGATGAATCTTGCTTGCATTTGGGAACTTCTCGAGCAAAGTCTATTGTGAAAGGCATCAAGAAGCAACATAGTGTCCGACTGTAGTAACCTCAGGGTGACAATCAACTAACTAAATGTAATAATAGGCTTTCCAAAGATCTCATTGGATTACTGGGAACCTGCAATTCATTACTGTTACATAGTAAGTATTTTTAATATATTCAGTTCTTTAGGTTGTAAATGTGTATTATGTCATAGAAGGTTGATGAGCTTCTGTGTCCCATGATCTCATAAGTTATAGGTTAGGCAACACAGAGAGTCATGCAGGGGGCCCAAAACTGTTGAACATAAAGTGGGTCTGGATTCCAGTGGAGGTGTCCCACTTGGCTGTTGCTCTCTCTTCTTGTGGGAACATTGTCAGTAAGGAAACAGACTACAGGAGGGTCAGACTGTCTAAGTTAGGAGTCAGTCAGTTTCATTTGTCTGGGCAAGCCAGGTGCCCAGCACCAGAGGACTGTGGAGCTCAAGGGAAGCAGGAAAATGACGCCACCATCCCTCGTAGTCCAGACGAGGCAAAAGGAGCCCCAGGATCACTTTTGGATAAGTCTACTCATTAGGTCACTTGTGATAATTACTATATTCTCTTCCAAAAATCCAGTAATAGCACTGTCAATAGAAGAACACTGGACTACACGACTTTTGGGTTAAAGCAATCTAACATTTCTTATGCTCTCAGCTTCTGAAATTACCTAATTATCACAAACCTGCTAGTGATTGTTTTGTTCACTGAAAACATTTTAAAAAGGCCAACATTAATTTCAGTCAATCTCTCAGTAGGTATTTTTCATATAATTTTGCACAATTCCTATTCTGTGAGTTCGTTTTGCTATAAATACTTTTTATACAGCACTATGCTCAATTTACATTAACAGATGTCCACATAGAATCAAACATACCAAAGTTTAGAAAAAAATTGTATGCTTAAATTCTTTAAAATTGATTTAAAGATTGTTTATGAGAAGTGTTTTAATGAACATAGGGTTTGGATTATTTTAAATTCCTTCCATACACAACATTTTAGCAGCAATTTAAATATTGTTTCCTCCTATAAAATGTTACTAGACCATATTTTTACAACACCTCATTAATTGTCAAATAGAGAATTCGATCAGAATTCACATAGGGACTTTATTCAAAATTAATTCCACATTTATTTGTGAGGGTGGGAGATCTTGTAAACTGTCATGCCGAACCAGAATTACAATATTCGGGTCTGAGGATCTAATGTAAAACATGGTGCCTGTACTTGATGACACTGTATGATATAATTGAAATTTGCTAAGAGAGTAGAATTTAAATGTTCTCACCAAAATAAATAAATAAAGTGAGGTGATGGATGTGTTAATTAACTAAATGGTTGGAATCCTTTCACAATGTATACATACATCTAATCACCACAACATACACATTAAATATCTTAACAATTTTGTCATTCATACCTCACTAAAGCTGGATACAAATGAATAAATAAATAAATAAAAATTTTGTAAACATTAAAAAATAATATTCAAGTGCTTTATGCTTATACTCAATTTGAAATTGGGCTACGTCAATTGTGCATAACCCTTGATATTCTGTATTTCTTCTACTGAGTAGTCCTATATGTATTCTCCCATGAAAGGCATAGATGCTTAAAAGCCCTTATTTTTCATAAGAGGCACAGAGGGTTGGAAAGCCTCGTCATTCCCAAATAGCTGACTCTAGAAATGGCAGCTCACTAGGGTAACTTGGTTATTCGTGTGCTTGATTGCACTTTGAAAGGGGGAGGGGGAGAGCCTGTTTGTTTTCTAATACTCAGGAAAATTTTGCATATGGCTGGATTTGGACGAATAATCAAAGTAGAACAGCTCATATCCAAGCTGAGGCCACCAGTCACTCTGGGGAGGTTGTTGACGAGTGGCCCAGACTTTTCAGTTTATCCAAAAGGGTAGATTATTCGTTAACCGGAAGCTTCATCAAACATTGCTGTGATATGGTTTACATATGAAAAGCTATATTCTTTACTTAACATTCACAAGTTGCTTATGGATTAATTAGCCCATCTGCCGCAACAAATGTATTCACACTTCTTTTGCACTGATTGCTGAAAGGTGACTACTTTTCTCCTATTCATTTATCCCTGTCAATATAGTGGAAAATAACTTTTTGGAAACAACACACTAATTTTTTCATATCTGTAAAAATATGTATATGTTTCAGCTTATCCACTGAGTTGCTAAGATAAGTTCAGAGGTGAAAGGAAGACCTTCTCAGAAAATGGTTTCCCATGATCACTTTTTCTTTTAGCCATCAATATCTGTTTGTTAGTTCATCTGAATACCTTATAACCGCTTCAAGTTCGACATGATTAAGACTATTTTTGCCACTTGTTTCCAATCCCAAATTTAGTTTTTATGAGGACAACCCCATGTCTCTATTTATCCTACAACTTCTACCATTGGCCTCCTCCTTCTCTCTTCTCTGCTGTTGTAATTCTGATGACCTCTTTATGCATAATGTGCCTGCTTTCTCATTTATCTCAAATCAGGTGGCTTAATCACCATTTCAGAGTCCAGCCGTCCCACTCTGGGACTTCTAGACTCTTATCAAATATCAATCACGTGAATCTTTTCAGTTAAACTCTAGTTGCTCGGTAGCAGTAGGACGAAAGCAAGTTTGGCCACAGTTATCCAAATGGTAGACGTTATAGCAATAGAGGGATTATCTCATTACTTCTCATGTTTATTATGACACTCTAACCTCTCACCCATTCCATTTAACATCCACTTTAGAAAAAGTCTTTCTCTATCCTATGCTTGAATCAAATCACCAGCCTTCCTTAAAACCCTCCTGCATGTAAACTTCAAACTCAAATCCCATAATACACAGGCATTCCTTTTTTAATCTTCAAATTACCTTTCATCTCCTCACATCAATTTTGCTCCCCACCCTCTTCATCCAGTCTTTCCTCCTGAAAATCAACTTCCCTGCTCTCTTCTAGCACTTTTGCTTTGGTCCTTTTACTAGACACCTGGAACAGTTTGGCTCTACACCCGTAACCACCTGTATTAAATGGGACACATTTAATAGAGGACTCCTCCTTCTCTAATCTCATTTCATAAAACAAGTAAAAATTATAAGTTGCCCATATAAAACTGAGATTGAGACAGAAAGGGAAGAAGATTGAGGAAGGTAGGAAAGGAGGAAGCAAGGGAAGAAGGGAGGGAGAGAATATGATGGAAAAGAAATAGAACGATAAGGCTAGCCCCATGGTGAAGTGGTTAAAGTTCCACGCCCTCTGCTTGGGTGGCCCAGGTTTCCATGTTCGGATCCTGGGCATGGACTTACTCCACTCATCAGCCATGTTGTGGAGGCATCCCACACACAAAGTAGAGGAAAACTGGTACATATGTTAGCTCAGGGTGAATCTTTCTCTCGAAAAGAAAAGAAATAGAAAGATAAGGATATGGCATCATGCAATATCAAATACCTTGTTGTTGTTTTAGGATCTAACCACTTGGGAAAAAAACAAGTTTTGCTATTAACTTATTTGTTAATTTGCTACAAAATTTTTCTATAGGATTAAAACTTTAGATACTCTTCCAACGTTATTCTTCTCCCTAGCTGTAACTGATGATTACTGAGCAAAACAACTGCCAGAAAATCCCAATTAAACTATTCTCTTTTCTGTTGTGAAAGGAATAATTTAAAAATGGTGACCTTTTGGTAGGCTAACAATATGTTGATGAACTTCAAGTGAGGTGAAAAAAAAGAGTGTTTTGTATCATCAGTGCTTACATTTTCTGAGGGATCACGTGGGGCAGTAGAGCCTTTAAAGGTCATAGACTTCTTTACTTTGAGAGATATTAAATAGCTTATGAAAATAGAGGTCAGCTGCGTGATAACTGGAAGAAAAGAGCATTCCCCAATGGGGAAGTAAGATATTTTGAGATTACATTGACTGTCCTTTTTTAAGATTGTATTTGATTGTCCTTAAAGCCAAAAATGAAACTTGCATATAAATGCCGTGATTGTAAATGAATGAATATTCAGGTCTTAGAATCAATAGCTATTGATTTTGCTATATGAATACTAATATCATCTGCATATTACAATACATATATATAACTAAGCACTAAAATAATAACTAATGATTATACAACCTAAAATACTCTTTAATAATTTATGTTTCTGCAGATATTTTTATACTTTTCTGGATTTTGCAAAAATAATCTTACTTAGCACATAGGAACACAAAATAAATAATCATTATCAGTAGGAACTCACTTTTTAAAAATTATTCCTGCTTTGAAGATCACTAAAACAAATAAGAAACAAAGGAATATGAAGACTAGATTAACATGTAGGCAAGGTACTAAGCCACCTTGGGGAAGAAATGGAATAATGGCATTTGTCCACTACTTAATGACACACATTTTTTGTGTTAGTAGGATTTAATGTGTGACTGGAAGAAAGCCTGGCCACAAATTATTTTTTCTTTTATCCTCAGATATTGCTTGAAATTTCTTCAAACAAGGGCACTGTCTTCTTTCATTCTGCCACTGTTACGAGTTACTCTCAATGCAAAGTTTATAGGAAAAGGTAACAAATTGACATAGTTCCAGTAGGTTTTAAATAGTTGATAATAGTTTATGACTGAGAGTTCTTTTCAGGGACAGAAGGGTATGAGACCTTGCAGGAGCAGATACGGTATTCACTAAATCGAAGGGGCACTATGAAATGGGAATCCTAGGGACAAAAGGACAGTTCTTCGTTACCACATAGATTCTATCAGAGCAATTTTATCTACCACTGGATCATCTTCCATAACCCTGGAATTTATAAATACTGACCACAATATGAAACATAGACGATGATACCGTTAAACATGAGCAGCTAGATTTTAGGCTTTTCCGTTCTGGAACATCTCTTATTATTTTCTGACTACAGGTCCTCAGGGGAGACAGTGGTGGCCCCAGCCCAGAGTGCCTGTCATCTGACAGTAGCTTAGGGAATGAATGACTGTGTCTGTAGGTGTTCTGTGTTCACATACTCCCATATGCCCAAAGTCATCAAGACCTTCCAAGCTTGTGCCAATGAAGATTCAGTGATAATTTTCAAGTTTAGTCCATGGAGAAAAGAATCAGAGAGTGAATGTACAGATTACTGAGTGTGTGCACACTGGTAGGTACCCACCCAAATCTTTAACTGAAGTTTCTTACTAGTGATCCAAGAACTGTACTGGGACGTATTTTGCTGGTGAGGAAACTTAATTCGTCGATTTTTGAAGGCACATTAACTCTTTCAGGGTCCATTGAGTAAATTAACTCCTCTGGGTCATTAAGCCTATTTCTACATGACGTGACAATTTCTACCTAGCATTGTATCATTTACCCCAAAATGCCCCACACTTTCAGATATGTGCTCTGAGCACACACATATTCTTTGTCTACTCAGGGAGAGAGAATGTACTCATTTGAATGTCAGCAATCACTCTGTTACTATAACTCAGTGACTCCCTTTGCTTCTTTTTAAGGCACCCAGGGATCTCTAAGGATTTGCTGGTGCAGAGCAGTTATCAGAGCCTCACCAAGAGGCGGGTAGCTTAATTGCCTAGAAATGGTAGAATTTCAGGGATTTTGAACACAGTATTGTGCCCCCAAGTATCTCTTCCTATTTGCAAAAGCCAACATTATTGATTCATTTGAGGTGAGAGTTGTGAAGTTATTTCAGGATTCTATAGTCTTTTGTTAAAACACAACTTCCACAGAGAGTCTGTGTCATCAGGACCCATTTTAGGGGAAAAAATTAACAACTGTTTGAGAGCCGTCTGTACTGCCCCTCAAGAGGGTCCTCAGAAAAGTGTGCGGGTGTTTTGGGTGCCACAAAGACTGGGAAACATCACTGTTGCTTAATAAGTAGGCATGGGAGAGTATCACAAAAGAATAATTTTTCTCTCTGAAGTGCCAGTGGTTGCCCCTGCTGAGAAGCAGTGATGGAGGGCAAAGGCAAACGTCACCTCTTTCTCTGTTTGTCCAGGGCTGCCTTGGAGAGTCATAAATTGGCATAAATTAAAACAGGTGAGGATCCAAAGAGACAGCGTGTACTCACTTAGAGGAGTTTTAGAGCAGTGCTGCTTTTGTGTGCATATAAATCAGCTGAGATCTTGTTAAAATGCTGATTCTGATTCAGTAGGTCTCTGATAGGACCAGGGATTCTGCATTCTAATAATCTCTTAGGTGATGCTTATACTGCTGGTCCACGGACCACACTTTGATTAGTAAGGATTTAGGACAAAATGTACATTAGCAATAACATGATCTTGGATAAAAAGATGACGAATGTTAAAGAAATTTGACAATATCCTCAAAAATTAGATTCCAGGCAAGTAAGATTTTAATTAAATATTGACAATCCCACCAAGAGATTGATAGATCATTTTTTTAAAAAGGATATACTTAACATTTCTACCTTTCTAAATATTTTGGTGAACATTTTATGAAGCCGCTGTGTTATTTAAGTTTTTAAATCTTTACTAATAATTCTGGCTGTGTGCTTCATAAAGATACAAGAGGTAATTGTTTTCCTGTTCATCTCCATTTCCTCATGTTGGTGAAGAGTTCAATAAATGTCAATGTCTGATTCAATATTCCTTTACAAAATTCATATCAGAGCTGGTTTCAACTTCCCCTTCCACCTTGTATTAATCTATCATGACAGCCTCTCTGTGCTTTCCTCTGAAATGAGCAATGTCCTTTTATCTTCGCAGGTCAATGGGAAGGATCTCTCAAAGGCCACCCATGAAGAGGCAGTGGAAGCTTTTCGGAATGCCAAGGAGCCCATTGTGGTCCAGGTGTTAAGGCGAACGCCTCTCAGTAAACCAGCCTATGGAGCAGCCCCAGAAGTGCAGCTCATGAATGCCAGTACTCAGACGGACATCACATTTGAACACATCATAGCCCTGACCAAACTGAGGCCACCTACCCCTCCAGTGCCAGATATCTGTCCATTTCTGCTCTCAGACAGGTATTTTTCTGTCATTTCTCCCAAAGCCTTATTTGTTTTCGTCATTTAACATAGGTGTTGGAAAGAATCAGTAACGCTAGCGAGTTGACAATTACAGAAACAGGCTCTCAGTTCTGTTTGGAAAATGTCTCCACTGTGTCTACATCCAATTAGTCCTCAGCTGTCCCTGCTAGCTCTTTTCCCTGACCCATACAGTTGCTTCACCTCAGGAATCATACTTGCTGAAGTACAGTGAAAAGGTCTGGCTCTGATTGGTTCATCATCATATTTCCAGTCATCAGTACCTCACACTACTCTTGAGCACTGGTCAGGGAAATAGCTTTTCTCACCAAAGCTGCCAAAAGCCTTATTAAGACTGACACAGAAGCGGCGCATTGGCACCATATTCTCCTCTGTGGGTCGCCTCTCTTTCTCTCTTCTGCTTTTCTCTTCTTTAAAGAAGAAGCTAGAAAATTAATTAAAGTGCAATTCTCCAAAGAAAGCAATTATCCAGTATATTGAGATGTAAATAAAAGGTCCTGGCTGTCAGAGAATAAGTATAGAGCTATGAAGTAAGGAACTATTAATGGATATTTCTTCCCTAATTTTTACCTAATTTAAAGGCAGTTAGAGAGATTTTATTCAAATAATCCTACTTGTACGGTTTTGGAAGGATTTTTTGCCCCATACTTTTTGTTCTGTGAGCTTTTCAGCAAATATTCAAACATTATTGAGAGCAGTAGCCTCTTTAGACTGCATTTTCGTTGCCTACTGCATTCCGTTCTCCACTTTGTAAAACACAGATCTGATCCTGTCACTTCTCTGGCCTTTGGTGGCTTTTGTAAGTCTATTTCAGTGGTTCCAATGTGTACATTAGAATCGCCTGGAACTTTCTAAAGAAATACCAATGCAATGCCTGAATCCCACCTCAGGCCAGTTAAAGAAGAATTTTTTAGAGTGAAACTCAGGCATCAGAATTTTTCAAAAGTCTTCCTAGGCAATTGTAATGTGAGCCATGTTTTGGAAACCACTGCTTGAAACTTCAAGTTCTGGGTAGGAGCGCTGTTTGTTTTGCTTAAGATTGTATTCATCCATCCATTACTTATTAAATAGCCCTTTATGTCAGGCACTGGAACTAGGTGCTGGGCATAAACGTGGAACCAAAAATAACCATTGCCTCCTGGAGCTTATATTCTAGAGGGGAGATGAACAATGCACAAGCAAACAAGTATGTAATATTATTAGTACAGCCTGACACAGAGTAGCAATCCAATAAATACTTTCCTGAATGCCTAATAGCAGCTAACATTTATTAGCTCACTTAACATGTTTTCGGTAATATTCCAAGTGTCGTACATTTGTTAACTCATTTAGTCCTCACAACAACCTTTGGAGGGAGTATCTTATATTATGACCCATGTCACAGATGTCAAGTAATTTGGCCAATATCACATAGCTAAAAAGTGGCAGGGCCAGGCTTCTGAGATGAAGAGGTCTGAGCAAAGTGCCCCCTCTTTCAGCCAACTGGCTGTGTCGCTCTTCCTAAATCCTGCAGATCTCAGCTTAGAGGCAGCCTCTTCCAGCAAACTTCCTCGGGCTACAGTAGGTACATCCCCACCATGTGCTCTCACAGCTTCCATATTTTCCCCTTAATTATCACACTATATTAAAATTCCCACTTGACTGCTTTACCCAATTAATAGGGCAAGAACTGATTTTGTGCACCAACATATTTCCAGCACTTGGCATAGGGCCTGGCATCTGGTAGACACTCAATAAATGTTTATTGAATGAATAAGGTGTTCCTCCTGGCAGGGCTCCCATCTTACTAACTGAAAGATGAGGGAAACACATCAGATGCCCCAAACAACAAGCCTTCGTGTTTCACCAGCCCAAAGGGGCTTTGCAGAGCCAGGCAAGATTTAAGCAAGAAGGGGTTACCTGTTAGACCAGCAAGTGAGATGCTGCATACACTGCTTTTACTAGTTGGGTCCACGTTGATTAACCCTTTATGGAGCTGACAGCCATAGATAGGAGTGAGAAGAGGCTGGTAGAATATTTACGCTGACCGTGGGAGGGCACTAGGATGGCTCTCTCTCACCTTTCAGCTCGTGATAAAGGAACTGATTTATACCACTAACCCTGATTTTTCAATAATGTCCACGCTGGTCGGGCTTAGAGGTTTTACCCACAACCAACTTGGTTAATTGCGTTTAAACTTTTTCATTGACATTTAGAAATAGAGATGAACTCATGTCCTTCGCTACTAAACTATGCTTGGCCTTCATATGGTATAATGTATAGTATCTATATCATAGCGTATAGTAATTTGAAAGCATTTCTGTAAATTATTTAAAGCAATTCCCGAAAGTTAAAGGATATATAAAAGCAATGTACAGTGCCCTGGGTCCCCCTCATTTCCTTTACTTAATCAGTTCTCTCTTCTAAAGGGATTATGAAACCCTGTGGCTTATATGAGTTTCCAGTGAATTATCACCATGAATTATCTTTAATATTTGTGTTTAATATTTCCCCTTTTTATCAAAGAGGGGAAAAATGTGGATTATGAGGGAGAATGAGGAAGGAGGTCTTAAGGAATGGGGGCAAAGTGAATATGTTTTATAATCTGAAAAATATGTGCTTTTGAAAACAGATTTCAAAAAACAGTTTGGGGCTGTATATTATGCAATTGGTAGTACTTTGTTACAAAATACTCACTTTGGTAGACTGCATTCTCAAATGCCACATACCTATGTATGAAGCAAGTCACATTTGGTGGAATGGAAGCCAGCCAAAGCGTGTTAATAAAGCACCGTAGTCTGTCAGAGATTTCACTTCAGTTTCTTCACAGAACGTGGCTCTGACCGTGGGCCTTGTTCTTAATATTCTCTCAGAAATAGCAAACTGATGGACTTCATGTAGGGGAGAAAGAAAAGCAATTGGTCTTTCTGAGCTGTAGTTCATTTAAAGGCTAGATCACTACAGGTCCTATTGCAAAGCAAAGAAAACTAAAGTGAAATTGAAAAATCAGTTTTAATCTTGAAAACAACCGTTTTGATCCATTCATATCGTATTGCTATGTTCCCCATAGCTGCCATTCTCTTCATCCGATGGAACATGAATTTTATGAGGACAATGAGTATCTTTCCAGCTTGCCTGCTGATGCGGACAGAACAGAGGACTTTGAATACGAGGTAAGATGGTTTTCACACCACTTCAGCTTTCTTCGTGAAGTTACAGTTGAGGGGTTTTGCATAACAAAGACAAAATTAATTTATTGCTATGAGAAGTATTTTGTCTATTATATATATATATCTCTAGGGTAAGATCTTTTCAATATTATTTGTTTTAGCTATTTGGTTGTAGTATATTGGAAAACAGTTTTATGACATAAGCTTGAAATATTTTGCTCACATCTTTGTTGCTTTTTATAAATAATATTATGGCAGCTACATTTTTTCTTCTTTCTGTAATATAAGAGAATTTCCAAGTAGAGTTTGGAAATGAAATTATATTTAAAGTCAAGATTGTGCTTACTATGATCATTCATTGTATAATATTTTGATTTTAAGTGATAAACTAAATTTTCTTATGTTAGTTATATTGTCTTCCCAAATTCAATATTCTCTTCATTTGTGACTCAAGTACGTACCCTAACGAGTAGTCTTACTGACTTTCTAGAAAGAGAGATGGCCTCATGCCCTTTGTTGTTAAACTATGTTTAGCCTTCACGTGGTATATGTTAGAGTTTGTGTGCTGTGATATATAACAATTCCAAAAGCCCATCTATTAATTATTTAAAAGCTTTCACAAAAGTTAAAGGATTTTATCCTAATATTTCCCCTGCTCCTGCAGTCTATAAATCTTCGAAAGGTTTCAGACTACTCTGACATTTGGAAATAAAATAGATTGAGGAGGTAAAGAAGCTTTGGTAAACAGGCAAAGAACCTATGATTATCTGCCCTTTTAATGCCTTAGATGATGTCAGACAAGTTCAGCAAAATGTTCGTTTCCATTTTACAACCCAGAAATCCTGAAATCTCTTCCCTTAGGAGGATCTGAAATCAAATAAGGCCGATTCAGTGAAGCTCACCCAAAGCAAATAGACGTTTATTTGAAATCTTCCTCCCACAAAAGTCATTGCTGGGGATTACAGAAATCATTATTTCTTTTCAGCCAGAATTTGGAAGATGTGTGATGATACCTAGTATCTGAGCAGATGGTTTTGTCATTGTCGTTGTTCATGTTTATTTTTTTACCCCCTCCTCTCCATTAAGTTGATTGTAAAGTCTTCTTTTATAAATCCACTCAAGTACTGGTATACACTGAAATATCCATTATGTTTTGCCTACTCATGCAAAATAAATTACACAATTGAGTCACTTATCCAAATAATTCAAGATTAAACGATGTTTTTCTTTCACTTAATGACTACTTTGGATTTGGGGACTGGAATTATCTAGATCACTTCAGCTTTTCATTTGGTTTGTGCCTTAAAGCTTTATTAAAGTAAATCTGTGTGCTGGGGGAGGCCCTGGGAGAGAGACTTGCTTAGGCTAAGCAGGTTAACAGTAAAATTTCTTTTAATTAGCATATCATAGAATATTACAATACAGGCAGATTTCCTTACATTTCTACAGGGCTTCCTCTTTTTTGACTATATCAATCCCTAATAGATGCCGGGGTCAGTATGATGACAGTGGTAAATGCTCAGACAAGTCTTCTGTAGCTTGTAAGCTCAACTAATCATAGCATCGTAGTCATTAATTTGCTGTCAGCTGTGATTCTCTTGCCGAAGACACCTTTCTGAGTGATTAAAATAAAGAATGTTCCTGTGAAATTTAAATAAGGAAGAAGTTACTGTGACAGGCTTCAATCATGAGGAAGGATGCAGTTGAGAACATAGGGTATGGTTAAAAGTGAGGGTGGAGGCATGAGGTAATACCCCAAGTTTAAGAGAGAATAATAATTCCACCCAGTACTCCTCCCTCTGTTATAGTTATGTGGTAGAGTGGCACACACCATCCCTTATGGCTGCATCATAATACACCATAAAATCTAGTCAGTCCACTGCTGTCACCAGAGCTGATCGTGGACAGCACGTTAAGTGGGGGAAATTTAAAAATGCTAATTCTGTCTTTATATACTATTGCTAGAAACAGACTGGCCAAGAATTTCTGTGACCAGCTGAGATGACCCCAGCTCCTCCAGGAGCTCTATCACAACCCGGATGCAGTGGATGAATACCTTCAGGAAGGACCAGTTTTGTGCCACTTAGAGAACATTACAGGAAACGGAGGTCTAATGACCGCAAAGAGAACTTCATCTCGGAAAGAGATTCCTCCTCTAGCTAAACATGAATACACATCAGCAGGGGAAGTAGAAAGAAGTTAACTTTTCATCTGCTTTCCTTCATTTCTGCCATAAATATTTAATGAGCACTTAAAGTATACCAGGTTCTTATCTAAGTTTGGAACTGATGTTGCCCCTGCCTTAGTGGAGCTTAACCTTTAGAGGAAAGAGATGGACAATAAATAAATGAGTAAGGACATATTATATTAGATAGTGATAAGTGCTAATGGAGAACAAGTGTAGGTAACAGAGAAAGGAAAAGCATGATTTGGGACGCGGTGTGCTATCTTATATAAGATGGTCAGGGAAGGCCTTTCTCATAAGAGACCTAAAGAAAGTAGGAGAGCTGGCCTGTGGATATCTGAGGAAGGAGCTTTCCAGATAGAGGGAAGGGCAAGTCCAAAGGACCTGAAGCAGGAGCATGCCTAGGCACTCAAGACCAGCGTGCTCTGACAGCATGGGAAAGGTGAAGTGGTAAGAGGTGAAGTCAGAGAGAGTAGAGGCATGCCTTGAGGAGCCTTTGGCTTTTCCTATGAGTCGGAAGTAGCTGGAGAAGAAAGAGCAGGGCCACGTTCTAAAGCCCTAACAAGATCCCTCTGGCTGTTGGAATGAGATTGACAGAGGAAAGCAAAGTCTACCGCAGAGCAGTCAGGTGAGAGGGGGAGGTGGGTTGGACCTGGATGGCACTGGAGGAAGGGGTAAGACATAGTCTAGAAGGACAGCATCCACCCAGCTTGAGGGGCTTCCCCTAAATATCTGTGTCTCTATTACTTGCCTCATAGCTTTAATATAGTTTGTTCCAAGTTGGTTTTTCTTCTGACTTTTTAAAAGCAAAATATCATAGACCAAAGTGAAACACAGCTTCTGGCATCCACTGAAACTAGCATAATAAATCCGCTCTTCAAAAGACAGAAAGTGTACAGAACTGCATTTCTGAACCTGCTACAATGCAAACTAGGCAACTATTTAGGTGCCTTTTTAAAGGCTTACTTACCATTTACTCAGTGAACCAAAGCTGATCTGTCTATCTTGTGAATACATATGTAGGGACTTTTAGTGCGTGGATTATTGACCCAATAGACCAAAACAGATCTGACTATCTTGTAAATACATATTTAGGGACTTTTTAACATGCAGATTATTGCACTGATAGATTGTAACAGCTCCCTTCCGTGCCGTGATAGACAGCAAATGCTTCTTTGGAGATATTATAGTCAATGTGGCAATGTTACGGTGACTCTGGTGTGTTAGGGACCTCTATGAAATTTTAATGATACCCATATCTCACTATGGCCTATCGCCACTTTGCCTAAGAAAATTATTTGACTGGGTTTAAAATTTCCCTACAGTCCTTCAGAAAAGTCTCAGAGGACCAGCCTGCATTAAAAGACTCACAGCTTGAAATTTGCTCTCTTTAAAAAATGATGGTGCTTGTTCGCTAATTAAAAATGATAAAGGATTTTAATTTTATTTTTGAGAGAAAAAATAAAAATATCAAAATTTAAACAATGCACCCATCATCAGAGTCAGGGTACTGAAACACCACTGGAGATTAAGCATCTCCTCTTCTTTATTTTCAACTTGGTTCATTTTTTTTTCCCTAGAGCCAGCTAAAGGTTGAAATAAATCATAAATAGCCCTTAGCTAGTCAGAGGCAGATCTCAGATCCAACTTCTACTAGAAATAATTTAAAGGGAAAGGCTTTGAGAAATATAGAGCTCTTTCGTCCAGTTCCCAATAAAGATATGTTTGCTACTGCCTGAGTGCAAGGAAGATGTTGAATTTTCTGCAGCATTTGCCATTAATTCTCAAAAGTTGGTGCTGAGAGAGGAGAGTCAGAGAACTAATAGGCACCAAATTTTGAGAGTATAAAACATCACATTAGCCAAGGCAGGCGAATAATTTCAGCAACATTTCTGAGCCTACAGATTTTCATCACGTAGAAATGCTACTTGAAATCATTTTTACACCTCCCCCTAAAAGCAGGCTGAAGAAACATATCCAACCGGCTGAATTCAATACACACAGAGTTCCCTTTATGTATACATTGTCATCAAAATGAAAAGGAACTTGGCAGTTTGCTTGAACAGATATTAAAGGTGAGAAGGAGATAAGGACAAGTTGTATGTGTCAGAGTTCTGTGTACATGTTAACTGAAAACCAAACTTGGGCAGGTGTCTATAAATAGGAATGAGCATTTAGCATATTAATTAGCTTCCATGTTGCAATTCTTATGCAAAGCGTAAGTAAACCCTTGTGCTATGCTAAGAAGTGTCATTTTGCAAAATGTATTTCCTGGAGCTGGATCCCCACGAATATGTGCAGAATATTTGTAAGAATTTAAGTATATAATCTCTCTCTTACAGAATTAAAGAAAAGGGAACTATGAATCGAGGAGATGTTCATTCAAAAAGATAACAAGACGATAAGCATTAACTAGATTTGTCATATCTTTTTGAGCAGCTTTGTGATTTGCAAAGCCAACTTTGAGAAAAATCTCCCTAGTGCACATGGATAGAGCTACGTGGCTCCTTCTAGGCTGTGAGGGCAGAGGCCTTGTCTGCCTTGTTCATCATTGCATCCCACCACCTGTTTCGTAAGGGTTCTCAGTATTTGATGAATGAATAAAGGAAGATCCCCATTGCTGTCTGTATGGACCAGCTTCTGGGCAGGGCAGTACCTTTCTTCCTTTTTGTGCAAGGGAGTTGGAAAGAAACTGAGACCACCATGCAGTGACAACAAATATGCTTTCCCTTTCTAATTGGTATTTGTTCTTTATATGAGAGGTTCTCATCCTAGTGCCATTTTTGTTTCAGTTAAACAATTCTAGGGAAAGGGCCCAAATGGGGGAAAACAGAGAGAAGTAACGAACTAGAATTTTAATGGTCTCCATAAATTCGTCTGTGCTGACTATCATTTTGTAAAATCATAGAATCTCATACTTGGTATGAATTTGACGTGTTCTCTAATCCATCCTTCTACCCTTTTATAACTTCTTCGCCAAGGGATCATTCAGCAAATTTGTGAAACACTACATGGAGAGGGACGTGAGTGTCTCCCCAGGTAGCCAGTTCTGACTCTGGGTATTCAGAGAGGGAACTGTATCAAGGAATTTGAAAACCATTGATGGAAGGAATAAGTTTGGGTATGAAACATAACTCATAAAGAGACTATATATTATCCATATGTAGTGATGGCTAGTGGAGAAAATAGTGTGTAGAGTATGAAAGTATAGAATCTTCAGAGTTTTTTAATTCACTGGATGATTTGTGTTTCACCAATCCCTTTTCTTCTGCTTGTTAGTGACATTTTAGAATTATTAATGAAATATCTAAAATAATTTTATACCACTTACTATTGGGGCAATAAAATCATCCATTAAAAAAAATCATCTTAATAAGTTTCATTCTTGGGGGACATTTATTGAACTGAAAATTGATCTGGATAAGGTGTGAAACTATTTTTATTACTTGAACCAAAGATAAAATGGTATTCCGTAAGTGTGGAGTTGTTTCATTGAAATGTCTGTTAATGACACCATTTTCCCTGTTAGGTCAGATTAAAATCTCAGTCATGGAGGCCAAAACACTCAGTTGTCATTTGTTGGGGCTTACATTTCCAGGCTCTCTGGGACATGTTTCTCCTTCATATCGCCAATGTCTCCTTCCTTATCTAGGACATTGCTCTGTCTCTATGCTATTTCTTGGTCACCTGAGCCCGGTCCCTATTCTTTGTAGTCCATGGTATTCACCACTATCAGACTAGTCCTTCTCAGGTGCACTTCTCACTGGATCTCTCCCTGTTCATCATCTTATATGACTCTATTCCTTGAATTAACTCTAAAATTCTCTGCCTGGCAGTGAAGGTCCCTTGTACTCTGTCACTACCCTAATTTTCCAGGCATCTTGGGGTCAAACTTTACAGTGCAGCAATACTCAGAGCAAGCTGTGTGCTTTCCTTCTTCTGTGCCTTTACTTATGGGCCTCTCTGCCCCTGAAACGCACTTCTGATAATCTCTTTCCCACCACTGAACTCCCATACCACATTCTGTAAATACTTTTTGTCATTATGCCCTGGTATAGTTATTTATGTACTTATCTTTTTCTTCTAAATAGTTCGTCTTTCTTAATGAAAATGACCACTTCTAATTATCTTTATATCATGAGGAGAGCCTAACATGTGCCCTGGCACACAGTAAGCACTCAGCAGCGTTTGCAGGAGAAGTGAATAAATTATTGACCATTGCTGCTACTGCTACTATTTTATAAGTGTCTTGGAAACAAATACAAAGGGTTAAATGGGGAAAAAGGAGAAAAGAGCTGATGGAGAATAGAAATGTGAAACAAAGTCTGAAATTCTTTGTTTTTGTCTCATAATAATTCAATTAACAGCCTAGTAATTAGAGTAAATGGATTTAAGTATACACTTGTGCCATATTGTAAAAGAAGAAAATTTGGATTTTTTTGGTTGCCTTTTTAAGAAGGAAGATGTGCATATCTTACCCCAAGCTTGTAAGCTAGAGAACCATGGTAAACAGGCGTGCTAATATACATAGGTGAAGAAAGACTGGGGTTCAATTTGTGTTAGGATAACCGTACATCCTGGTTTGCCCTAAACTGTCTGCATGTTGCCTAACATTTCAGTTGAATTATGAATTGCATCATCTTTAACGTTCAAAATGTCCTAATTGGGCAATACAGTGTATGGTTATCCTAGTTTTTATATTTGTTGAACCTTAATCAAGGCTGAGACCTTGTAATGATATTTTATATAATACTAATATTCCTAATATTTAATCCTAATATAATGTTGAGGTGACTCAAAATTTCTTAGTTTGAATACCCATGGTTATTAAATTGAATGATTTTCCTAAATTGTGACTTTCCATTAAAAAAAGAAAAGTCCTCCTTAAGGAGTGACTAGAAAGAAAATGCGACAAAGTTGGAAATAGTTATCAAATTATTGTAATTCTTTTAGATTTCTTACCAAAAGAAATGAGATTAGTATTGCTGTTAATTTGGTCATGCAATTTCCTAAAACAAATATGAGGCAAATTTATTTTCGCCTCACTGATTATGACAACACTAAACCTTATTTCCTAGGAAAACAATGAAAAGTAAATTTAACCTTGCCAGTTGGTTATTAAACAATGTAACCATAGGCACATTTATTTTACTAGGAATCTAGATATAAAATGAAGATTCCTTATACTATGTATATGAATTTTATCAAAATGCTGACATTCAATTTTTGTTTGAAGATACTCATGATACACATTCATGATTGCCTTGCATTACTGAAAGTTGTTTGTGAAAGGTTGTGTTTAAGGTGAACATTTGCATATCAAGTTATATTTTCCCAATGACTTCTATTCTGCTTTCAAAGAACCGTTTTCATAGGGGCAAAGAAAGGAGAGCTGTCTTTTCCAATGTAAAGTAAATCGCGTGTGAGGATTCCAGTGTTACTTTCAGAGGCAATACAAGCGAGACGAAGGAATCCAAACAAGGAGTCTGGTCCCAGTCCTAGCTCTGTCTCAACTTACTTCTTGAATCACAGCGTCCTCACATGTGAGCTCTGTGGGGATACCAGTGTTGGTTATGGGATGGTTTGTCAGTATCTGGTTCTCTCATGTAACTCACTTAAGTGAAGTGAGACAAATGTGTAGTCAAATCCTTAACAATTTTACAAATAGTTTAACATTTCAAACATATTAACTCACATTTTATGGGTTTTTATAAAGAGAGTGCACACATTCGTATGACCACACGTTGATCTGTGTCTAGTACCATATTGCAGCAGTTGGTAGCAAGGAGCACACCTCTCCATATTATCTCTGACTTTATCTTTAATGTTTAGAAGAAGTTAACCCATATACATTTGCCAATTAGAAATGGCGGATGCAGTCTGTAGGCACTAGAAACAAATTATTTTATATAAATGCAATGCTTTTTTAAATTAGAAAAATGCAGACAATAATGCCAGTTTGGATTTTTTCCACCAAATTATTATCTCTGAAAAAAATGTTGAATCCTTAAATATCATGTGCTTTATATTGGCATGACAGTTCTCTCTTTTCTCTTGTAAGACATAAGCAATTGGTAACGCTCCGGTTCATGGTTCTGTGGTGAGTCCACCAGTATTCACTATGTATTAAATAGTCAAAATTAATATAAATAAAAGAGAACTTGGCATGACCAATACAGATGGTGTGTCATGAGCCAAGGATTATACTAAATCCAATCTATGTATTTGAAATCCAAAATAAAAATTTTAAATATCTTCAATTGCACCACCTGAGATAACCACAGCTAACATTTTGTGTTTCCCTCTTCTATGTACATCATTTTTCCTATAACTGAGATTTTACATTTTTGTTGGGTGTTTACATTTTTTCCGGATTTTCGTAGCTATAAAAAGCTACAGTTGGGGCCGGCCCGGTGACACAGCGGTTAAGTTCCCACTTTCCACTTCTCGGCAGCCGGGGATTGTCAGTTCAGATCCCTGGTGTGGACATGGCACGGCTTGGCAAAAGCCATGCTGTGGAGGGCATCCCATGTATAAAGTAGAGGAAGATGGGCATGTATGTTAGCTCAGGGTCAGTCTTCCTCAGCAAAAAGAGGAGGATTAGCCGTAGTTAGCTCAGGGCTAATCTTCCTCAAAAAAAAAAAAAAAAAGCTGCAGTGAACTGCCTTCTGCATGAATCTTTTGTCTGCATGTTATTTTTTCCCAGCTTTACTGAGATATAATTGACATATAGCATTGTGTAAGTTTAAGGTGTACCACATGATGATTTGATATACATATACACTGCAAAATGATTACCAAAATAAGATTAGTTAACATCTCCATCACCTCAGATAATTACCTTTTGTGTGAGAACGTTTAAGATCTACTCCCATAGCAACTTTCAAGTATAACACAGTATTGTTAACTATAGTCACCATTCTGTACATTAGATCCCAGAATTTATTCATCCTATAGCTGGAAGTTTGTTCTCCTTGACCATCTCCCCATTTTTCCCACTCATCAGCCCCTTGCAAGCACCATTCTATTCTCTTTGAGTTCAGCTTTTTAAGATTATACATATAAGCAAGAACTCAGTATTTGTCTTTGTCTATCTGACTTATTTCACTCAGCATAGTGCCTTCAAGGTCCATTAATGTAGTTGCAAATGGCAAGATTTCCTTCTTTCTTGTGGCTGAATAATATTCCATTGTGCATATATGTATAATTATATGCATATATCACATCTTCTTTAGCCATTCATCTATCAATGGACACTTTGATTGTTTCCATGTCTTGGCTATTGTGAATAATGCTACAATGAGCACAGGGTTGCTGATATGTCTCCAATATTCTCTTTTCATATCCATTGGATACACCCAGAAGTGGGATAGCTGGATCATATGGTAGTTCTATTTTTAATTTTTTGAGGACCCTCCATACTGTTTTCTGTAGCGGCTGTACCAATTTACATTCCCACCAACAGTGTACTAGGGTTCTTTTTTCTCCATATCCTCACCAACACTCTTGTTATCACTTGTGTTTTTGATAATAGCCATCCTAACCTGTGAGGTGATATCTCATTGTGGTTTTGATTTGCGTTTCTCTGATGATTAGTGACGTTGAGCACCTTTTCATGTACCTACTGGATATTTGTATCTCTTCTTTGGAAAAATGTCCATTCAGGTCCTCCACTCATTTTTTAATTGTATTTTTTTTTTTTTTGCCATTGAGTTGTATGAGTTCCTTATATATTTTGGGATACTAACCCCTTATATGATATATGTTTTGCAAATATTTTCTCCCATTCCATGGGTCACCTCTTCATTCCGTTGATTGTTTCTTTTACTATGCAGAAGCTTTTGTGTTGATGTAGTCCCATGTAATTACTTTTGCTTTTTTTGCTTGTACTTTTGTTGTCATATTTAAAAAAATTTTGCCAAGACCAATATCAAGGAGCTTTTTCCCCATGCTTTCTTCTAGGAGTTTTATGACTTTAGGTCTTACATTTAAGTCTTTAATCCATTTCTAGTTGAAATTTGAAATTATTCTTTACTGGCCTAGTAAACATGTCTAAAAATATCTCACACACACACACACACACACACACACACTGTCACAGAGCCTCTGACTCTGCCTCTTCATTGGCTAGAAGGATGTTTAGAATGTGGTGATGAAACAAAGGCTTTCGGTTCATTTTTAAACCCAGAGAAAAATGTCAACAATAGTAATGATGTTTACAGATGCTGCACTGGACAGTAGTATTTTGAAATGCAACAAGTAATAATCTACACCTGTAGTCACCTTAAAGAGAATAGATTGAGAGAATGTGAAGATGAATGGCACAAAGTGTGTGGTCACTTTGATTGAACTGAGAGATGTCACTTCTTTACCTACATTATCAGATTTTAAATGACCAGATTACATCTCTTAGGACAGGACGTTTAAGGCAATATGAATATGTGTTTGTATTTGGTGTTGATACAAGTTATAGAAGTCGCTGTTTCAAAACCCCAGCCTAATTGTGAGTTGGAGTTCTGCAGATGAAATTATTCACCATCCAAAGTCAAAATTTGACCAGTCTCACAAATACTCTTGCCTGTGTTTTTATTTGATTGTACTTGTCCTTTTGTAGATACTCCCTTTTCATATTTTTTTGTTTTTCAGTAGCAAAATGTTAAAGGTAAAGCTGAAAAGTTTTTCTTTGTTCTGTAAAACACATTGAAACCATTTGCTCTTTTGCTCTCCTGAGAATACCAGTTTTTAAAGTCACAGATTCTGCCCAGTGGGAAGTGAAGGATTCCATGGGAAGCAGTAACCAAAGAGGGATTTACTACAGAAAACTTGTTAAAAAAAAAGTGTGTACTTTAAAAAGAGACCTGTAAGAGCTTTTCTTTCAAATATAAAAGGATTATTAGTAATTAGGGCATATTAAGAGACATTAGAGGTAGACTTTAAAATAAAAACAGATCAAGACATTTGGATAAAGAACAATTAAATGGTTTTTGGACAGAAATGAATTAAAATAAAGAGAACTTTGATGTAATGGAATTTGAACCATAAGGCGGCTATGGAAGGACATCTGATTTACTTGACAGAGAAAACTGAAGCCCATGAAGATTAAAGATTCACCTATCACAGCTAATTAATAGCAGATGCTGGTCAAGAATTTCTTCATTTTCTTGAAAAAAGCTTTGTCTGATTCTAAGAGTAATAGATGTTCATTACTGATATTTCCTTATTCAGATTCCCCTTTGGCATGTAATTAAGTGTGTATTCTCTTCCAGAATATAATTGTCAAGAGTATATAATATTTCACCTTCCTTTTATAAACGAACAATAAATAACACATCCTACGCAGTGTAATTACCCGTGATTTCTCTTATGAGAGAGGTCTAAAACTCCTCAATAACTATTGGAAGGATAGCATGTTTCCCAGGGATGTTTATGAGTAACTAGAGGATCCACAGACAGCTGGTGAGCCTTTTTACAGCCAGGAAGTTCATAATCCATAAAGAATTTTTCCTTGCTTTGACTTATATGTGGATACCTGCCAATAAAGACAGTTGTGAATCCTTTTAAACAAAAGTTTTAAATGTGCTTTAAGAATGTAGGAGCAGCTTAGTTGGGAAGTTCAAAAGAAAACTGTGATTCCCTGAATGAAGACATCACTAAGTTTTTCTAATTAGGAAATATTTAATCACTTCCTGTCTATTATGCACAGAAATTAATAAAATCTCTTCCTCCAAAATGAAAGCGAAAGAGACTCCAAACTTTTGTTTCTCTTCTTCAGATAACCCAGATGACCATGAGAGTTCCATTACTTACTTTCTTCCATGATAACTTGAAGTCCTAAGTTTTTCAAATGATATGCTTTGGGATTTGTTCACCTTAAATATTTTTTAGTAGTGCACTCTCATGCAATAAAACCTAAGTAGGATGGGTAAATAAGTCTATGGACCTCTTGTAATTCATATAAGTGGCAGCGTGTGTGACTATGCAATTAGTTTTACTGATTCTCATAGGAGGAAATACATTAACATTATCCCCGCTTTAACACCAGACTGGCCATTAGATAAGCAAGTTTTATTCTTCTTGCCTGTCAAAAGCGGAAAATGCCATATGTTCTCTCAGGGACTTTGCTCAGGTGTGGAGAAATTATTTTTAGGGTCACTTCCTGTCACTTTTCTTAATGGCCTTGAACACATGCATAACTGTATAGCAGCCATAAAACAAAATGTAGACTTCTGTAACATAATAATGCAAGGTGATCAATATCTAGTTGGTATCAGATCAAACACCTGAAAAAGATTCTAGAAGATTTTCTGACAACCAAATTATTTTGTTTCTATTTCCAACTATATACAATACCTTACCCTCATTAAGTCCTTATCTATTGTCCCCTAAAATAACCTGCCCATGAATTTGCAATAAAACCCTTCAAAATTTTATTCCCAACAAATTAAAAGTCTGATGGTATCACTCTGATGGGAGGAAAAATTATATTTAGGTACATTTGGAATCAGCCTGAAGTGGGCTCAGTCAAACACCACTGCTTAGTACCTGTGTGACCACTCTGAGCCTCAGGTTCCTCATCTGTGCAAAGAAGATAACGTTAATAATAAGTAGTTCTTAATATTAAATGAGATAATACATGAGAAAGTTTAGTATGATGGCTGGGATATATATATATATATGTATATTTATACACATACACACATATGTGTATACTATATGTTTTTTCCATCATTTAACCATTTTAAGTCTCAATTTCATCACCTTGAGTGGAGAATATTTAAGAACAAAAGAGAAAATGAAACTTCAGAAGAGAAACTCCATGTCTCATGGATGCTAAGTTTTAAGTACAAGCACTTGAAGTATAAGTTATGAGCTGCGCACAAGGAACAATACTCCGAGTGTCATGGTAGTCCCAAATATACTCAAGTGATTTTTATTTTTAAAAAAAGACCTTGAAGGAAGTCTGTTTGGACCTTGGACTTCCATCTTCTCTATTCTTCATTTTCCTGAACATTCTTAAAGAATAATTTGATTCTCTGCCACATCTTAAAAATCTCATTCATTTCTCAACCCATTAAAATATCATTTGAGCGTGGCAGGTAACAGCTGAATGACCAAATCCAGTTATACCTTCTCCTTCCTTATCCTTTCAGCAGCATTTGGTGCTGTTGGCCATCTGCATCTTCTTGAAATGCTCTACCTGGACTTAATTCCATTTCCTGCCTCTGAGTTTGAGGCTACTGCAACCTTATCTCTTAGGGCTATGGGAAGGGTTAAACAAGCTGACCTGTGGTTCTTGGTGTTCTGAGCTGGCAGGAAGAGTGGGGCTGGAGGAATCATTATTGTGCATCACACCCCCAGCCTCCTGTGTGGCTGGAGGCTCCAAGCTCAGAGCCTTGCTGGTTCAGTGTTGCTTTAGAATTGACCTCTTAGTTTTTCTCTCTTGGTTGAGCTTCAGGCTTTAATGGGATCCCTTCTGCTTTTCATCTTCCAGAGATTTCTCAGTTTCCAATCCACCAAGGGTTCCCTTTCTTACTTTAAAGTATGACTGTGATTTTTTAAAGTACATGCTTATGCATGCTGAGGTTTTGGAGCAGGAGAGGAGATGATAGTCTATGCTAGCATCAATGTGTGTTGGTTTCTCCCATTCGACTTTTGGCTCCTTTCTTCTAACTTTGCTTGTCTCTCATATTAGTTGTATGTTCAGTATGTGTCTGTCAAATGATTTTTTCTTTTGTATTTTAAAAGTAAGATGAATGAAGTGTTAGTTTCTTCTTTGACTAGAGTTAGAGGAACACTGGTAGTAGTAGTAGCAGTGGAAAATGAAAGACAGGGATGGATCTGAAGCCTGTATTTCAGAGGCAAAATTAAAGACATGGTAATTGTTAGAATGCGGAGGATTAAAGAAAGACCTGGTACAATATTAGATGTCCTTATTAATCATAAATTACTGCAAATTAAAAAATTTTTTACCAATATTTACTAAATTACTTAAGAGTTTCATTGCTTTTTAAGTTTCATATATACCCTACATCAGAAACTCGTCTCAGTCCTTAGTTTTACAACTTCATGCATGTTGTAGTCAATGATTTAAAATTGCACCCTAATAACTGTTGGAAAGAATGTAAATTTGGGAAGACACTATGGAAAAAATGTATGGAGGGTGCTCAAAAAAATAAAAATAGAACTACTATTTGATCCAGCAATCCCACTTCTGGGTGTATATACAAAGGAAATGAATCACTATCTTGAAGAGATATCTGCACTGCCATATTCTTTGCAGCATTATTTACAATAGCCAAAACATGGAAACAACCTGAGTGTCCATTGACACATGAATGGATGAGGAAGATGTGGTACATATATACAATGGAATATTATTGTGTATATATACAATAATATATGTATTTTGTGTATATACAAAAGAGAAAGAAATCCTGCTGTTTGCAACAACATGACGACCTTGAGGGCATTATGCCAAGTGAAATAAGTCAGACAGAGAAAGATGAATACTGTATTTTCTCAATTACATGGTTGGTTTCTAAAAAAGTTACACTCAAAGATAGAGAGAGTAGAATGGTGGTCTTTTCTGGGACTCAGGGAGCAGGGAATATGTGGAAATCTTAGTCAGAGGGTACAAACTTCCAACTATAAGATGAATAAGTTCTGGGGATCTAATGCACAGCATGGTGACTATAATTAACAGTGTTGTATTGTAAGTTGTTAAGAGAGTAGATCTTAAATGTTCAGAAGAAAAGGTAATTATTTGAGGGGATGAAGATGTTAATTAACCTTATTGTGTTAATCATTAGGCAGTATATACATGTATCAAATCACATTGTACACCTCAAACTCACATGTGTTATATGTCAGTAATCTCAATAATGCTAGAATGAAAATGTACTCTAAGGTCTCATTCCTTCTGCATATAAACAAGATCATGATATTCCCATAATACATGATTAAACATGCAGTTTTTTAATTTCATTTTTCATATTCCACTAAATTTTGCTTTTAGACCCCAAAATTTTGAAATAACTTCCACTTCTATGATATAAAGACGTTTTACTTTCAGCTATCTAAAAGCCATAGTGACCCAGTTAAGTTCAGAAATAAATATTTTTGAGCATTATGCTATTTCAGATTCTATGCTGAGCATTGGTAAGCCAAAAATAAATAAGACACAGTCTTCCGTGAAGGATCTGACAGTCTAGACATGGAAACAGGAAGACCTATCTAATTACACTACCATGAGATGTACACAATAATAAAATACAGAAATGTACACAGAAGCCAGTGACTAACTCTTTGGGAAATGGTCAGAGAGGAAATGGCACCTGAGAAGAATTTTGAACAAGAAGATGTTTAAGGCAAGAGCAAGTGCAAGTGTGTGAAGGCATCAACCAGCACAGCAGGTTCAAGGAATTGCAAATAGTTAGTCTAACTGGAGAGTAAGTTAGGAGAAGGGAAGGAAGACACAGGACATGGCTGGGCAAGTACGTAGTGGTCAGAGAAGGAAACACCTTTTATGTCGTAAGGGTGACTAGGACTTTCTACTACAGGCACTGGGAAGACAATTCTCTGTTGGAGGAGGTAGGATGAGTTCAGATTGGTATTCCAGAGATATCCATTTTGTAAGAGTGTAGTGGATAAATTTGGAAGAACAAAACCCAAAGAAGGGAGACAAATTAGGGGCCAATTTTTATAGTCCAGGTGTGAAATGAACAGGACTTGAACTAAGGTGGTGGGAGTGGGAGATATAGATTCAAATACATAGGTGGCGTTTTTAAATAAGCAAAAATTTTTTAGGTAAACTATTGTCTTTTTGCCACGTGACAAGTGGTATGAGCCCTTATTTTCTTTACAGTCAAGTACTAACCAAGGTCATTCTGGCAAACTTGACATTCAGCATGATTTGTCCTCTTTGATAAATGTTCCAGGGAGTCAAGACAGTCACCTGTCAAAATTGATAAGTGAGACAACAGCGGAGAATGCAGGCTTATTTGTAACAGCACAGCTGCAGCTCTCGCAGCCTGTTTACCTCCAGACTGGTTCTGTCTTGCTCTGAGACTTTTCTATTTCCGCCCAAATAGCCCCAAAACCCATTGAGGCTATGTATGTGAAATATTCCTTCCAGAGTAGTCCGCGAATGCAGGAGGAGGATAAAAAGGCTAATTCCATTAGGCTGTTTTCACAACCGAAGAGTTTCAATAGCTTTAAAAAGGAAAGCTTGAACTTGACCAGTTCTCTGTAGGCATTTAGCAAAATCGGTAGTAAATTCTGTGAAAGAGAAAAGCCCTAGGGATTACTGTGAAGTGTACTGCTAAAATCCTAAAATGCTCATTACCTCATGCATGGAAGGTGTCTGAGGAATAAGGAGCCCTTTTTTTGTTGTTGAAAGGACTTAGTTCTGAACAATAGAGTGGCTGGTATTTTTCAATTAAATACACAGGAAGACACTTAAACTTCATCTTCTGCTTTTGTGAAGGAAAGAAATAAAAATCTCAGAGGACCACCCCGGCAGTGATGAGAAGTCCACAGCGCAGTCCTGGACAATCAACTTTTCTTTCTTTTCTCTTTACAAATGAGATTGTGGTTATCTACGCACATGAACACATTGCTCACAAAATCTAGGAAGAAAAGAGCCGAAATCTAAACAGAGCAACAGCAAGACTTTGGTCTACCCATGGTGTGGTCATTAACAAAACTTCCATTCACGGCGGAAACTTGAAAATTCTTAGTGAATATTTTCTCTAAGATGTTTGCAACAGTTAGAAAAACTCTAATTATGGCAGGCTCGCATCTGCTGCTTCTCCTTGCCAAACCATCCTGCCTCACATTGTTTACTTTAGGAAACCATACTTTTGAAGATTAAACTGATCTTTTTTTCCCTAGAAAGCAAATAATGATTCTTTGAAACTGTAATTTTCTTCACCTTCCAGCACACGTCAGTGAATTGTAAGGTTTTCACTTTCACACAGTTTTCAACAATTGTCATAACCCTGGTAGTATCCTAAAGGTCCTGTCTTTTCTCTGCTGCAGAGGTTTGCCCAACTGACAGTTGAAATCAATTTTTCGTTGAGATTTTTTAACTCCTTCCTATGATACAGCCTTCCCATTCTCCTGCTGAGATTATTCTAAAACCTAATAGACTCCATCATTAGAAAGCATTTTATAGGACACAAATTGGCTTCTCCTAGGTTGAATTTCATCCAGTTTTTCCTCTCCATTGCCCATTATAGAAGTAATTTGCAGAATCTCTGCATTTTAGCCAGGAGCATTCAGAGGGAGTGACTACCTGGGGTGCCGGATACCAGTGGCATTGCCGAGCTGCAGAGGATAGAACCCTTTAGGGCTGGTTTGTATTCAAGAGGGGTGTGTGTGTATTTGTGTGTTTTCCTGGATTTCCATGTGTACATAAATTACTCTCTCTATATATTATGCATGCTTCTTGCCCCCTTTATAGACTCATGGACACACATGCTTGCGTAGGCCCTTTCTCACACACACATACTTGTCGTAGATTAGATACTGAGTTAAATTTGGATACACCTAATGGTATGAAGAGACTAATGGAAGAGCACTTCAGGGCTTCACCTTGTTTTTAAAAACAAATGTGCCTTCTTTTGTTTTTAGAAAATGGTATCCTTAATATCTAGCATTAGAGACACTTAAAAGTCATTTTATAATTCTGTTGGATTTTTGCATTCATTCATGGAATGCTTATTCTTTTACATCATGTAAGGTCGTATTAGGCTAAAAGAAATATACGGTTTCCACTCTCGGTAAACTAATATCTATTGTTCATTTTAAGCGCATGACAGTTACCCAGTTTCCTTAGAAAATGCCTATGTTTAGATAAAAGACAGACAGTAGGAAAACAGTATTTTTCTGGCTGTACTCTCTCCTCCAATTTTTTGGGATTCTTCAAGTCACCTCTCAAAATCCTTCCGGAAGCTTCTGGGAATCCTCTGCCTTGTTGCTATCCCATAAAATCTGACATTTTCCTTCCTCTGGCTTCAACTGTGATGACCATATCCTCTGCTGGACCTGATGTTCTGATGTCCACTCTCTTTCCCTTTCTCCATTTCTGACTGTTTCAGACCGATTGCTCAGATCACTGTATACATGCCATGCCATGTTGCCAGTTACCTCGAGGAGAAAAAGTAACCTTTGCTTGTCTTTATGCTTTAGGTGTCATAAGGAGCTAAAATATGTCTTTTCTTTCTACTTGTTTTCTATTGTACTTTTAGGACAATGGCATAAGACTGTAATGGCAGGTCTAAAAATAGTGTGAGTAGTACTATGCTACAATGTCAACTTCCCTTCAAACACAGATACAATAAACACCTGTCAACTCGACACCAGTTCTTTAAAAGAACATTGCTGGGACGTTGCAGTCCTGTGCCTGCCTCTCCCTAATCCTGTCTCTTTCCCTCCTTCCACAGAAGTAACCACTATCCTGAATTTTGTGTTTACCATTATCTTGCTTATCTTTATAATTTTGCCACATTGCGATTTAAAATCTCCATTCTCCTGATTACTAATGAGGTTGAATATCTTCTTATATGTTTATTGGCCTATTCAGTTTTCTGCTTCTGTATAATACCATTTCAAGTCTTTTGCTCATTCCTATACCATTTATTTTTATTGTTTGATTTTATTGAATTTTTGTATATTGTGAAATCAATCCTTTATTTGTGTTGCAGATATCATTTCTTAGTTTGTGACTTGTCTTTTCACTTATGATGTCTTATGATAAATGAAAGGCTTAATTTTAAAGCAGTAAAATATATTAACGTTTCTTTTTGGTTTATGCTTCTTATATCTAGTTTAAAAAATCATTCCTTCCCAAATGAAGAGTAGTTCCTATTTTGTAGTCTAAATTTTTAAAAGTAATTTTGTCTTTCACTTTAATCTCTGATTCACACAGAGATTATTTTTTATTATGGTTGGAGTTTAAGGTCCAAATTTATTTTTTTCCCCAATATGAATAACATGTTTTCCTAGTGCTATGAATTGAAAGTCCACTTTTTGCCTGATATGTAATTACAACATGGTCATAAATCAAGTTTCTGTATATGTGTGTCTCTTTTTTATTTCATTTATCTGTTCCATTGGTAAATTTGGTGAACTCTGTGCTAAACTACACTGTCTTAAATAGCATTATAGCTTTATAAGAAGTCTTAGGAGCTGGCTGGATAAATCCTCTTACCTTATTCTTCTTCACGAGTGCCTTAAGTATTCATTGTCCTCTGCAGTTCATATAAATTTTTAAATTAACTTTGCAAGTCCACAAGAATATTATGAGCATTTTGAATCTGTACATCAATTTGGAAAGAATTAGCTCTTTATGCTTTTGATTCTTCCAATTCATGAACATGAGCTCTCCTTTTCTCTAGGTCTTTAATGTCTTTCAATAGATTTTATAATTTTCTCCATAAAGTGCTTACACATCTTTTTATTAGCTTTATTCCTAAGTACTGCATTTTTTTTTTCTGTAATAGTACATAGTAGGTAAGAGCACAGACTCTAATCCCAGCTCTTCCATTTTCTAGTTGTGTTACTGGAGGTCATCACTTAATCTCTTTGTGCCTCAGTTTGCTCATATGTAAAATGGGGACATTTATATAACAAACCTTTAGAACTGTGAGGATTAAATTATCCTAAGGTGGTTAAAACACTGCCTAGCACAAATTAAATTTAATGTGCTTATTATTAGTATATTAAATAGAATTTTGTCATGAGGTTAATTTATGCTTGAAAATAACACATGTATAATACATATATTCTGCACTTATTGGGAATAATATTCTGTAGCTATACATTAGATCAAGCTTGCTAATCATATTGTTCAAGTCTTATATATCCTTCAACTTATGTTTCCTGATTTTATCCGTTACCATTATAGTGATCAATTTGTCAGATTCTATCTCTGATTCTGTCATTTTTGTTATCATCTGAGGTGCATCCAAGGCCGGAATGCTTATTTCTTCCTGGCCAACTTCACTTTCCTTAAACAAATTATGCAGTAAACTCTCTCTAGTTCTTGTGATGATCTTTGCTCTACAATACATTTTATTCTATCTATAATAGAGTGACTGGCTTTCTCTTAGTATTTTGTGGTATATCTTTTGCAACGTTGTACTTTCAACTTTTCTGATGTGTCCTGTTTTCCGTGTGTTTCTTATAACTTCCTGTGACAAGTGTTTCTTGGACGCTTGTGTACCTGATTGTTGTCCTTTTGTGCTGGTGGTGGGAATGTTATTTTTGCATTTCTACTTTGGCATTTTTCCATCTTTTAACTATATCGTTTAGTCTATTTACACTTATTATAATTATCTATAAATTTGGACTTAATTCCGTTATCTTATACTGTGCTTCATTTGGTTTCTCTTTTCTGTTTCTTTTTCTCTCCTTTCTTATCATTTATGTGAATTGTCTATTTTTCTCATTCCATTTTTCCCCTCTGCTGGATTAGAAGTAACACAAACTATTTCTCTTCTTTTAGTGCTTATCTTATAAATCTTAATTTATCAATTTTTATAATTAAGCAATATGTTTACCCTCCTCCTAGGTAGGAATACAGAGACTCTAGAACGCTTAAGCACACAACTCCCCTCCTGACTTACAAGTCACCTTTAGAAACATTTTCATTTTTTCTGGTCTTATTTTAACTCCTTAAGCCATTTTACAGTATGAGGTGTTATATATACTCCACGTTTGTTTAGATTTTCTTTGCTCTTCATTTCTTTTTTGTGTCTCAGACCTTCCATCTGAGTTTACCTTCTGAACTTGAAGTACACCTTTCAGTTTCTTTGAGTGAGAGTCTGCTCAGCAAAATATTTTGGTTTTTTGTTTATCTGAAAATATCTTTATTTTACCCTTGTTTTAAAAAGATATTTGCCCTAGGGAGCCCTCTAGGTTGGCAGATGTCTTGTCTCAGCACAACAGAGATCTTCCACTGTATCTTTACTGAGGCACAATGCAGGTACAAGGCACAGTAAAGATACTGATTCCTGAATTGGTAGATTAGTGGTTTTCATCAGTTCTGGAGTGTTCTCAGTTTTTAGCTCCATATTTCTTAACTTCTATTTCCTGTTTTTCATGTTTTTGTCTGTTTGTGTGCATTCTAAATAATTTTGTCAAATCTGTCTTCTAGTTCACTAATTTCAAGTTGAGTAATTCTCTCCTTGGGTATGTCTAATCTGCTGGGGTTTTTTTTTTTTTTTTTTTTTTTGCTGAAAAAGATGCACCCTGAGCTAACATCTTTTGCCCATCTTCCTCTTTTTGCTTGATGAAGATTGTCCCTGAGCTGACATCTGTGCCAATCTTCCTCTACTTTATATGTGGGTTGCCACCACAGCATGGCCACTGATGAGTGGTATAGGTCCATGCCCAAGAGCCAAACCCAGGCCGCAAAACTGAAGCATGCTGAACTTAACCACTAGGCCACAGGGCTGGCCCACATCCATTAAATTTTAATTTCAATTATTATAATTTTCATCTGTATAAGCTCTTATGTTTTCATATTGGCTAGTTTTATAATCTTTGGGGTTTTTTTGTTTTTTTTGCTAAGGAAGATTCACCCTAAGCTAACATCTGTGCCAATCTTCCTCTATTTTGCATGTGGGTCACCGACACAGCGTGGCTGATGAGTGGTGTAGGTCTGCACCCAGGATCTGAACCCATGAACCTGGGCCACCAAAACGGAGTACACCCAACTGAACCACTACACCATGGGGCCAGCCCCTAGTTTTATACTCTTTACTCATATTTGCAGTCCTCTTTCCTACGTCTTTCATTATGTTAAATCTCTGTGTATATCTCTGATGTATTTGCAATTATCATGGCTGTTTAATTTTTTTTTTTCTATAGCTGGATATCACTCACAGTGCATTATTTCTTTGCCTATTTTGTGAAATTTGGCTCTAAGCTCACTTCAATTCTAATTTTATCTCTGGGACCCTTTGAGGCCTGGGTTTCTCCAGCCAGAAAGCACAAGTTTGTTTCTCTGAGACTCCTGGGGATATCACCTTCCTAGGACTACTTGAGGCTTAATTATCAGCTTGAACTGTTTTAGATCCCCCCCACCCCCCCAGGTAGTGTGAATTGAAGCGGCAAGCCTCCCTGAGATTTGCAGGGGCCAGCTTATGATGGCATATTCTCAAGTGAGACTTTTTTCCCTTCCACTCAAGGCCAAAATTCATGATAGGCAATTTTCTTTGCAACCCCTAGGCGAGAGGGGTTATAGTTCTTGCTCACTATTACACTAAGCTGATAGTTCTTGGGACACCCCGTTTCTTCCTGTGGCCTTCTATTAGACTCTTCATCTTGGTTAGGCCCTGCCTTTGTCTCTTGTCCTTCATGCCCTGTGAAACTGTGGACATTGACGCCTAGGTTCACCTAAATCAGTAAATACTCTCAAAGTTAAAATCTGCTTCCTGATTACTCTTCAGACTATCACCTTCACTCATTTGTTTTGTCCTCTGAGTATTTACTGTTATTTTGTCATCTTGGTAAAATGTTAAAAAAAAAAATTCTCTCAGCATCATTAGTTGTTTTCAGTAGGAAGGATCTTCAGAGTACCTAGCATAACATGCCACCAAATGTGAAAGTCGTATTTTTGAGTCCTGTTCCTTGACTCTCTACTTCCTTAGTACTAATTTTCTTTTTCACAGGAGAACTTTTAAGTTCTCTTATAAATAGGTCCTAGTGGGCCATCTATACCTGTCCACTAGATGTGTCCAGATGCAACTGAATACCAGTGTGAAAACATAGGCCCATCTACTGGGACTGTCCCTGTATTCCATAACAGTAAGTAAGCTTGAGTGTGATATGTATTGAAACGGAGATGCAGAGACCTCTGTGTACTCAGGGATGAAGAGCACTCTGGGTGATAAAGAGACTGTGGGAGAGGGCTGGTTTGAAATGTATGCATTTATTCAGCAAGTAGGCACTGAGCACTTACTGCTTGCAAGGTCCTACAGTCAACACTGAGATGCAAACTTGGGTACATTTCCTCCACCCTTTGGAAGATCATACTTTATTAGATCTTCAATATGGGTAGAATTTTAATTGGGATAGTAAATGAAGGACATACATTTTTGTGAGGAGGAAGACGATACGACAGATCTGGGAAATGATTCCTACTCCACTTTTGCCAGATTATCAGATCTTTGAGCAAAAGAATAGATGTGGTGGAAAATGTTGTTTGGGATCAGATTACAGAGGACCTAGGTAGGCTTAGGAGTTTGGACTTAATTCAGTAATCAGTAGGAACCATGTGGTGCTTTTGAGCATAGAATAATATATTCAAAGGCTTATATTAAGAAGAGTAATCAAGCATTAATGTTCCAGATGGATTCAAGGGGGTAGAACAGGTAGAGAAGAGAAAATGAGGACCTGAACTAGAACAACAACAGAGGGAATAAGAAGAAAGGGGGAAATTTTTGAAGGCAATGACCAATTATTTGTAAAAGGTCAAAGTTGGAGAATACAAGATAATCCTGAAGATCTAAACGGGTTGATCAGCACGATGGTAATGCCATTAACCAGGTTGGGAAGAAGATCAGATCTGTGGAGAGTCAATCACTCCGACCTGTTCGTGCAGAGATTTGGCCCTGGTTCAAGCATGAAGAACTTCAGGCCCTGGCACTCCATAGCTGAAAGGTTGGCTGCACTTTGGGCATAAAAACAACAACTGAGGTGAGCTTGTGTAACTCCCCCTTTAAATAAGATGAAATAAGTTTTTTCATAAACTGTGCAACATTTTGAGATTGCAAACTCCCACACATTGAGTGTTCATTCCCTGCATGTTGTCCCTTAGGTAAGGCCTCAAAATCTGTCCCCGCATCTTCCAAAGACCCTATTGTATTAAGTAGGTTTCTCTGCCGCTCATGGGTTGGGGAAGACCTGCGTACACTGCCATTTGAGCTTCTTCCCCACACGCAGTGGTTCTTGGTGTTTGTGTTCACTTTCTTCTCACTCCACTGAATCAATCAAATTAAACTTTTTTTCTTGCTTTTTAATCAGTGTTCTCCAGTAAACAAGATGATTAGGTAAAAGGGAAGGAATAGAGATCCTAGGCTTCCATGATGTATATAGCATGCATTATTTATTTTTTCAATGACTAATATTTGTATTGTAAAGTAATGCTTATTTTTTTGATTCTAAGCAAATATATGCTCACAGAAAATATGTCTGAAATACAGGGATATATTAAAAAGAAAGGAATCGTCATCATAATGATAGCAACTGGAGCTAACTACTCTTATATTTTCTTCCAGGAATTTTTTTATATAAGACTTTAAAAAAAAAAGGAGGAGATTACATGATTACATGTTACATAAATGTGTGTCCTGCTTTATTATTTAGTGTTTATCATGATCATTTCCCATGTTATAAAAGTTATTCAGAGTCATAATATTCCATCCTTTAGATATTCCTTTACTTACTCAAGAACTCCCATGTTGAGGACATTTGTGCTACTTTGCACTTGTAAATTATGTGCTAGTGAACAGATGCCGATATACTTTAGGTTAATTTTGATGATCCATGTTTTTGTATGTAGTTACCAAACCAGACTGCAGAATACATAACTCAATAATTGAAATTAATTTTCAAGTGGCCAAAATGATCAGATTAACCTCATTAACAACAAATAGAGAAACATGTCTACTCTTCAAAGGCTCAAGGAAAAAGCAGTTGATAAAGCAGTTTGGCAAATAAACCATGAAATAATTTTAATAAATAAATATGTTAAATAAATTAAAAAATGCCAATTAATCTGATCATTTATTTTATTTAAAATACTGCTCAAATTCCTTTACAGTGACACAAATGGGCATCATGATTATACAAACATAGAATTATATACCTATGCACCAGTCATGGGGAAATTAGAGCATCTAGAATAAAAATCTACACAAATGTGTGAGAGTCTGCACATTCTTGTGAAAATTTACAAGCTCACAAAAGTCTATGGTATCACTTATTTTGCATTTTTTAGAAGATGATAAGATAATATCAATGGTAAACATTACAGTCCATTGTTAATTATGAATCCTATGGGTACAGATAAGGAGATATGACCAAACTTAGAAAATGTGTGTAAATGAAATTATGCCTTTAAGTAAAGTCATAGACATTTTGAGAGATCTGCTCCAGAATTTAAGAATGCACATACCTCCCTCAAATGAACTTTCTCCCTTCTAAGAATGGATGTATTTAAAATGCATACTTTATTTCTTGATTTTTAAAAAAATCAAATATCTTGAGGTTTTTTTGGAGAAAAGGTAAAAATGTTGAGTAAAACATAAAGCTTTAACTTCCACACTTTATCACCTTTTGTTATATTTTGTAATAGAGCTATTTTTAGGGTTTAATGTCCTTGATCAGATCAGAACACCTTTTGTTATATTTTGTAATAGAGCTATTTTTAGGGTTTAATGTCCTTGATCAGATCAGAACACCTTTTGTTATATTTTGTAATAGAGCTATTTTTAGGGTTTAATGTCCTTGATCAGATCAGAAATACCTATGAAAGTAATGTGAACACATTTTATTGTTTGAAAGTGCTGATTTACCAAATAAGAAAAAGAACAGGAAAAAAACAATTTGGGAACAATAATTATGACATTTATGGGATTTTGACAGGTTTAAAAGTCTTGTACCTTTTCCTGTTATGATGACCCCAGCCCCCGCTATAAAATGGCTTATAAAATGGTCTCCACAATAAGAGCCCAGTGCCTCATTAGAAAAGCCTATATTTCCTGCTCCAGTAACCAGCTGATGGAAATAAAGTTCATCTTGTCAACAGGTTTATTTATTTCCCCTTCCTCTGCTGCTTTGTTAATCTTCCTTTTATGTTTCCTTAATAACACGTGCTGGAAAAGTTCCTGAATGCATTTCAAATAAAGAGAAGTTCTGAGGAGGATTGACAAATTTCTGTTGTGTCAACATAGACACGGGCGTCTCCCAGTCTGGAATTCAATGTATAATATCTGAAGTAGATAAATGTAGACCCTCCTTTTCTCATTCATCAGATCAGGAGATATTCAGGTCTACTAATTGGTTTTAATGCATGTTATTAGAATTTTATTGCCAGTACAATAAGGATACAATGCATTTCATGTATCATACTAGACTGGCATTAAAAAATAACTAGGAGAGCTGGCTCCAAAAAGAAGGCATAGAAAAGGAAAAGTCTGGAATCCATGCTATCAAAGGAATTCTTTGGACATTTTGGGATCATGGCCATTGGCAAAATGTAGAATCTACCAAATATGACATAATGCATGCATTCAGGATCAGCCTGTCACCTACAATTAATCACTATGTATTTACAAATAAATTTATTATTATATATTGTGGTACTAATCTGTAAGTGTGGAATATCAAGCTTCTTTTAATAATTAATTCTGTAGATCAAGTTTCTTACCATCAGATGCTAAAATAAAGTACCATATTTTTGGATGATCATAGTGAGGCAGACAATATTTTGGGTTTTCCTAGTGAGAAGAAAATGTAATTCATTATTTGATCATATTTTTCAATGAATGTCTTAAACATTGGATATAAAAATATAATAATATGAAAAGACTTCTTCCTTTGATCGACTTCAAGGAACACAGATTTATTATATGTAACATCTTATAATGTAAAATCTTTGTAGTTTCTGTGTAACTTTTACAATTAGTCTGCCCCACCTGTGAAGAAAACAGTGGGTTTGCACTACTTTTCACAAAAAATTTCCGTTGCGTATCAACATACTGACCCAACTCGAAGCATGATAATTGAAATATTATCTGATAAATTTAAATTAGTATCTCCATTCAAGTTCAAAAAGTAGTTTCTGTTAACATGCCCCAGATTATTTCCTTTAATGAACTTTTTAGCTCAAGTTCACAGTCAATTTACCATCTCTGCTAAACTCTGTACCCTTTGGAGCAGTCTTTCAGTCCTAGCAAACCTAACTATACTCCTTGTTTTATCTTAAGCAACAGCCCTGTACATCTTCATTCTGTCTTCCTTGCCACATTGTCCTTACTCATGTAGCCCGTCTCTCAAGGGGTAAGCAGTGTCTCAACTTCTGTGCCAAATATTTAACAGGGCTTCCAATATTCCAAAACACTGGCTGCCAGTGACATTGTTTCCCATTAGATAAAGCAATGATAACCCTTACCACCGTATCTTGCCACGCAAAGTTGATATTGGTAACATATGTCAGTCCTAGTTTACTAAATTCCCTTGAAGGTGCTCCTAAGGATCGTTTTGTGAATGCTTAGATTTTGCTGTTATCCCTCTACGATGCCCACTACGCCACCCAGCGTAGCTCTGGGTCGTCTGTAGAGACCCTTATATTTAGGTAAAGGATAGTTTGCCTTTCTCAAGTAAATGTCTGCCTCTTTAAAATGATTTCTTTTTTTACTTTCAATCAGCATCCCCAACACTAGATGGTATCTCTTTAGCTGATCTCCTTTACTGAAAACATGGCCAGCCCAAAAGCATGACGGTGACTGTAGCCAAGAAGTACAATCATTGAGTCGGGGACTACCGAGGCACAAAGGGGCACCCTGTCCTTTTTGACTGTTTACTTTGCAGAAAGCACATGGCTAATATCAAAGAAATGCTGTTAACACTTTCTTTTGAAAAAGCTATTTTCAGTAATTCGAAGAAAAAGACAGCTTACAAATGCCAGGAGTGGAGATATACAATAAAGGCAGCAGCACCAGGTGAAAAGCAGTTACTCTCGAAATGACAAGGGGTGTTTGAGCCTCTCCGAGAAGGGACAGGACTTCTGTATGGAAGTGTCATGTGCTATTTCTTCTTTTTAAATTTGCTGTAGACACGAAGGCTTGGAAGAATACCAAAAAACATTTCAACTCAAGCCCTTCTCTCCTAGATCACCTTGACTGCTTTACGTTACAGCTGCCATGAGCTTCTCAACCTTGTTCCTGCATCCACACGTCTCACCTGTGGAACATGCTTCCATCAGCATCTCATTGTCTGCAATGATTTTGCCACTCCCAACACACTCTCCTCCCAACACACTCTCCTTCCTGCACCCTCCAATCCTCCATCCCAGGTGAGAATTCCTTGGAGAATAATATAAGAGCCAGCGAAAGAACAGTAAAAAAGAGCAATTGAGCAAAAGTCAGGAGGCCTGGTTTCTTATTTTTTTTTTTTTTTTGAGGAAAATTAGCCCTGAGCTAACTGCTGCCAATCCTCCTCTTTTTGCTGAGGAAGCCTGGCCCTGAGCTAACATCCATGCTCATTTTCCTCTACTTTTTATATGTGGGATGCCTACCACAGCATGGCTTGCCAAGCGGTGCCGTGTCCCCACCCGGGATCCAAACCGGCAAACCCCGGGCCACGAAGCAGAATGTGCAAACTTAACCGTTGCACTGCCGGGCCAGCCCCAGGAGGCCTGGTTTCCACTCTCAGGTCTGCTACTAACTTACCAGGTGGACATGGGAGAGTCATTTCAGTAGATAAAAGTTGGAGGGCAAGTGAAATTGTGTCTAAAATTTCCTTCCAAATAATTCTATGAAATAACTTGTGTTTATATTAATTTCCTTAAAATTTAATCAATATTAAAAATGGAAGAAATTTATGCTTCTGCCTCGGTTGAACACCAGCAAAACAAGTCCTTGCTTTCTCTCAATAGTCCTAATTTCATAACTGTTTATGGTTTATATAAGATAGAAAGCCCCAAATTTTGCATCCTGACTTCCTCTCCCCTTTCAGCCCAGGACTTCAGCTATGAGACATTTTAGAATTTGGTCCTAACCCAACTCCAGCATCGTCTCTTAATACTTCCCTAAGCACCCTGTGCTGTAGCCGCACTGAACTTCTCACCCTCCACATAAAGGGTAGCTTCTCTCTGGAACTTTGAGTCTTGTGGCTTATCTCTGGATTTGTGGCTCATCTCAGTTGAAGGGGGGCGCATGAGTGTTTTACCACTGTGGTTAAGAGCCAGGAGTCCAGAGACAAACTACCTGGGCTTGAATATTGACTGTGCCCCTTGTGTGGCCTAAGGTCCTGGGGTAAGTGGTTTGTACTGAGTCTCAGTTTCCTTACCTATAAATTGGAGATAATATCTACTGCTTAAACTTGTGAGAGTCACAGGGGTTAATCAGTGTACAGTGATTGGGAGCTTACCCAACACAGCAAATGTTAGCCATTGTTGTTATAATTTTGGGGGAGATAAAGATGAAGGAGGGAGCATGTGAGTCCAGAAAAGATATGAAATTTGAGGGGAAAAAAAAGTAGTTATCAAATATCTGATGGGTTCCAACACACATAGTGAAGCTGGATCAGTCATTCCTCTGCTCAGACACTTCCGCAGGCTTTCCAGGTCACTTGGACTAAAGCTAAAGTCCTTCCAAGGCCTGCCAGGCTCTGGGTGGTCTAGATCCCCTTCCCCTCTGTGACCTGATCACCTACTCCTCCCCACACTCCTTCAGATCTAGATAGATTGGCCTCTGGCTCTTCCTCTAAACTGCCAACCACACTCCAGGCATTTCCGTTGGATGTGCCTTCTGCCTGGATTGCTTACCCCACATGACCACATGGCTAAATCCCTCATCTCCTTCCTGTTTTTGTTCCAATACCTTCTCCTTGATGAAGCCTGACCTGACATCCTATTTAAAATTTCATCCCTTTCCCTTACCACATATCTCATTGCACTATTGTGAGTTCTTTATGTGTTTATGCCTCAGTCTAGAAGATGAGCTCTTAAATGACCATTGGACTAGATAAGTGTATTGATTGAAAAACAAACTTTGAAGTAAAAAAAAAGAAACAAAACAAACAAACAAAACTCGTGTTCAATTTTCTGATTTAGAAAAATAGTTGCTAAGTGACTTTAAGTAAATTACTTCATACTGGCCCTGAATTTCCTTATCTATAAAATGAAATTTATAATATCTACCAAAATCAGTTGAGACTCTGATACAAGAAACAGAAGACCCAAAACAAATGCTTAAGGGAAAAAAAGGAGATGTATGGGCTCTCCAAACTAAAAATTCCAAAAGTTTGCTATTTAAGGTATAACTTGATCCAGGGGCTCAAATGATGCCACTAAATTTTAGTCTTTCTGCGTCATTTGGCTTTATCTCCTCCTCGTTGAATCCATCCTCAGGCTCTATATATTGCGCTAAGATAAAGCTTTGAGCTGCTCCTGATCGATATTCTCGTGGATTCAAGTACAAAAGGAAAGACAAGGTTTCTTTTCCCAATAGTTTCAACAAAAGTCTTGGGCCTGATTTTCATGGGCTTGAACTGGATGAAATACTCATCCTTAAAATGGTTGCTGTAGCTAAGGAAATAAAATACATAAAATACACTCATTGGCTAATATCTAGGTCACATCCCTACCCCTGGAGCTGGAATCAGTCCCAAACAAACTTATAGACTGGGAAAGAAGAAGGTGTAATTCTGCATAAGAAATGCAGGGTCATGTTTCCAAAAAGAGAGGAAATAAATGCTGGGGGATGAGCCAGAAATAACTACTATGCAATGTATTACTCTGTCATATTTTTGTAAAACTAAATGAGACATTGTTCACAAAGCATTTAGCATAACGGTTGGTACATGAAAATTTCCATTGCTGAATGAGGCCCTTGGCACACAGCAAATGCTAAGAAAATGTCAAGTGAATAAGTAAAAACTGAATCTGCTAGAGGAATTCTTAGAATGAGTAATTTATAGATAAGTTTGCTTTATTTTTACAGTTAACTCTTTGATTAGTTTTCTTGTTGGCAGAGATTATGAGAGATTGTCACATCTATTGTCACATCAGCTTTCTGAATGTATCCTACTGAATCTAATACAATTATACTGAGATATAATTATAGCAAAAGCAGTTTTAGCCTGTATCCAACCTCACTATAGTGGTTATCTCATCCAATAAATGCATATGGGGCTTCTCATAAGTTTCCAGACTCTGCTGCTGCTGGGAATGTGAAGAAGATGGCACAGCACCACCGTCAAGAGTTATATTTCTTTGTTTCATACCTAAGCCTTGTGGGATATAACAATAAACATAACAAAAACCTACTTCTTGAATAGTAAAGGAAATAGACAATTTTAAAAAGTAAGCAACTTAATAAAATACAAATTTGCTAAGAAAAAATAATAAATTATAATAATTGCCAAGAAGTTACTAAGGATCAATGAAATTTTGGTAGAGAATTTTAGAGGTCCTACTTCAGAAAGAGTGATGGGGAGGGATCCCATCTGGAAAGTGTCATTTAAACTGAGACCTGAAAAATGAGAAAGAGCTATGTATGGACCAGAGGAAGGAGCTATTGAGAATTCAGGCTGGGTCCTTTAGCTAGAACTTGAGTCCCAGCTCTGCCTTTTCCTTGCTGTGTGACTTTGGGCAGGTTACTTAACCTCTCTCTATGCCTCCCTTCCTTCATCAGTAAAATGGAAATAATAGTAACTACGTTTAAAGACTGCTATGACACTGCTTTCTTTCCTTCACGCCCTTATCTTCTCTTGCATAACTGGTAACATTCCCTTCTTGCCTTCCTGTCTCTTTTTTTTTTTAAAAGATTTTATTTTTTCCTGTTTTCTCCCCAAGCCCCCCGGTACATAGTTGTATATTCTTCGTTGTGGGTCCTTCTAGTTATGGCATGTGGGACGCTGCCTCAGCGTGGCTTGATGAGCAGTGCCATGTCCGCGCCCGGGATTTGAACCAACGAAACACTGGGCCGCCTGCAGCGGAGCACGTGAACTTAACCACTTGGCCACGGGGCCAGCCCTGCCTTCCTGTCTGTTAACCCCTACAAGTCACTAACTGTGCTACTGCTGAAGCCATCCTTCTGAACTGCAAATCAGACTGTTACAGACAGACCCTGCCTTAACGATGGATCAACTTACGATTGTTCAACTTTATGATGAGGCAAAAGTGATTCACATTCGGTAGAAACTGTACTTCAAATTTTGAATTTTGATCTTTTCCTGGGCTAGTGATACGTGGTACGATACGCTCTCGTGATGCTGAGCAGCAGTGGTGAGCCACAGCTCCCAGTACGCCGCGTGATCACGAGGGTAAACAACGGACACACTTAGAACCATTCTGTACCCACCCAACCATTCTGCTTTTCCCTTTCAGTACAGTCTTCAATAATTTATGTGAGATAGTCAGCGTTTACTGTAAAATAGGCTTTGTATTAGATGATTTTGCCAAACTGTAGGCTAATATAAGTTTTCTGAGCACATTTAAGGTAGGTTAGGCTAAGCTATGACATTTGGTAGGTGAAGTGTATTAAATGCATTTTTGACTTAGAATATTTTCAACTTACAGGGGGTTTATTGGGATGTAACCCCATCGTAAGTCAAGGAAGATCTGTATTTCCTTTACAATGACTCCTCTTTACTTTTTGCAAAGAGTCCAAATTAGTTAATATGGTGTGGCAATCCTTCCACGGTATGGCCCTTGTCTACATCTCCAGTTTTATTTTTCATCATACCCCCTCATTCACCCCAATCTTAAACCCTTAGCTTTATACACATTATCTACTTAAAACTCCTCTAACACGACATGCTGTTTCCTATGTCTGAACCTTTGCAGCGTCACTGTTCTCTGCTTGTAAATTTGGTCTTGGGGAACACTAAGGTGATTCTGTTATCTCTTCCAAGGAGCTTTTACTAGATTCTTCCAGCACCTCCAGCCTAGAGCCGACCACCATCTCTATCTGGTTTTCTTTTGCCCCACCTCATATGGATGATAGTAATGCTTTTTTTGTGTATGCCTGGCAATGAGGATGATCTGATAAGCAAGGAGAAACTGATAATACAGGAGAAAGAGAGGGAATAATTCCATGAGAAAAAGTCTTAAAAATATTTTAAAAGAATGGTTTATGGAGCATGAGTGGAGGCATTGGCCTTTGATAGAGTTAAGAATCTTTCTTTGATTGTAATGGAGGGACAGCCTACAGGATGAATACAGGTGAATTTAGATTGATACACTGAGTGGAGGGAAGATGCAGCAGTTTCTGTTTCGTGCTTCCTTTTTTGTCCACGGAGCATGGAACAGGATGATTAGCTAAAAGTGAAGAGAGAGAAGGCACTGTAGCAGAGTTGCAGAGAAAAGGAGTGTAAATACCGGTCTGGGACTTTGTAAAGTTGAGGTAATAATAATCTACTAGCATCCAGTGAACCAAGAGGTAAGGTCATCGACTGAGAGTGGGCAGGTTCTGTTGGAAATTTGAGAAAAGAGGAGCAACTTGACAAAGGAAGCACAGTATGACTGTTGGTGGCATTGATGGCCCATTTGAGATTTGTGGTAACGAATTTACAGTGAGAGCAGTCAGTGTGGTCAGAATAGTTGTGCATTTTCCTCCAGGATCATGCAGCTGCTCATGTGGGAACACAGGGAAGTGACTAGTTGGGTTTAACCATAATTGACCCTCTGCTGGGTGATACAGTGGAGGCAGAGAACAACAAAGGAGTTGTGGATTTTAATAAAAGATTATTATGCTGAACTGTGATTTCAAGCTGGACAAGGAGAGAGGGGAGAGCATGGGGGAATTATTGAAAGTGAAAAGTGGAAGGGTCATTAGGTTCAAGGTCTAATGAGACAGCGAAAATGCTGGAGTGGGAATACAAGAGTATCTGAGCTGACCAGAGAGTGGGGTGCTTAAAATGGATATTGTAAAAGTAAAGTAATGACATTTTATGAATAGTCTTTTCTACATATTGCTTATGGCATGTTGAAATATTTTGATGGAGACCCCAAGAGCTAACATATAAATCAGAAAATCAAGCCACAAATAACTGTGGGTATTTAGCAATGTCATTAGTGAGCTAATCAATGATCATTTAATGTTTGTTCAAAACGCGTCAGTTGTGAATGACTCTAGATTCCTGGATTTTTACAAAGATAAACCACACGATCCTAATACCTCAAAGCAATTGCGGTTTTCTCAAAAGATACAAGAAGCAAAATATAGAAAAAAAAAAATAACTGATGTAAACAAAAGCTTTTCCCTAGTTTCCTTACATGCGTTTGTTCTGTTTTAGGCCCAGCAAGACTGGGCGAAAGCCCATTAAAGGACAGGTTCCCATGCGGTTGGCCTGATTCTCTAGTTGGCAGGGCAGAAGTAACAATACACAATTGGTGTATCACTTCTCACGTACCATGATCTCAAGTTTCCCATTTCTGTTCCTGGTCCAGAATTCAAGGCATCGACTGTTGCTTCCTGCCATCATGAATCCATTCCATCCCCCAATGAACATTTTAAACAAAATTAATATTTCTTTCTTTGTTAAGATGTAAAATCCACCCAAAATGGGTAATTTAGGACTTCCTAAGGCCATTCAGATCCCACAATAAGAAACAGACAACCTGGGTCTAGAAAAACGTGACAGCTTTATTTCCCAAAGAATTCAGAAAGTCCCTAAGAATAGGAAATTGGGAGACTAAAAAGCTGCCCACATTTCACAACAATATCATTGAAAAAGGAAAAGCAGTTGAGGAAGGAGTTGAAGTTAAGGATATTAGTGAAAAGACATGACCAAATGCTTTCACTTTTATCCTCATTTCTCTACAGAAATGCGATCTAGTTACTAGTTGCAGCCACTTGCTGTGGATGTTTGGAGTTGGCGTGTGTGAACCTGATGTTGTCATGGTGATTTGAGTATTCTGGGAGTTTTGCTTTTTCTTACTAAGTATTATAGCTGATTCTACTATCCAGAAGATAATGATTTTGAAGCAATATTTTCACAGTAGAGTATCTAGGTTTCCCTTGCCTGTGGGAGTTAAAGCTTTCGTATTTCCCATTTAGCTGTTTTTTAATAAATGTTTTGTTGGAACAACTAAGCATGGTATTCCACTAGTTACTAATCAATGTTACAAAATGTAAGACAATGACCTATGATTAGTACTAAGCTTGTATAGTAGTGCATATGTTGTCTGATAAATAAAAATTGGGAAAACAAACAAAATAAAAGGAAAGATATGGACCCAACAGACCCCTCTCTCTCGTGAGTCATTTGGTATCATTGACTGTCCTGCTTAGCCCTGCTTCTTCTTCAGACTTACGTAGTACTGACTGCCTCTGAATTTTCTCGCTCGTGGCATGGGAGTCAGAGCTCTCTAGAATTTGGAAACAATTTTCTTAAAAAGCTATTGCAAGCAGCTTCAAGCCTCAGTTCTTCCTCCAGCAAGTGAGTCCTATCTAGAGAACAAAAGTGTGGTTTTCTTGTTTAAAGTTCGGGTTCCTCCTTAGATCCAATCATTAAAAATATACAAATTTCACAGCACTGCAATGTAACCAGTCTGTGTAAAAATCCCATTCTTCCTGTGATTAGAAGGCTGTTTCCCAGCAAGCTTTACTGACTTTCATCTTCTACTCCACCCTCAGTCTCCACAGAACCAATTTCTCACAGCATTAGATACTGTGATTTGATTTTTTTAAGGGACTGTACATATTCCTAGAACATAGCATCTTAAAGCACATTTAAGCCTCAATTAATGTAGTTTCACCAGGTATGTGAAGTGATTCTTGCATTCCAGTCACAAATGACTTATAGATGGTTGGCCGTGCCATCCGTGCAGACTTGGCTTTGATTTGTATACGCCCGTGAATTGTCTCTGTGGAGAAAATGTACAGAGGTAGCATTTCACTTTTATGTTTTTCATCAAACAGCTTCCTAGTGACAGAGAGAAAGGTATGAAAGTTCTTAGGGAAAACACTCTGTATTACCAGGAGGTTGTTTCTTCAGAAGTCAGAGGCTTCTGCACACTGCGAAGGGAATACTAAATTAAACCTGTGCTAGAGGATTCCTTTCAGATAATCAGGCTTTCCAAAGCCACCTTTGCCTCATGCGAACAAAGTGGTCTACAGGTAGCTGCTTATAAGTTATTTTGTCATACAATTAAAGGAACTTTGATTCTAAAATGCATGCTTCTGTGTACCAATATGAAATATGTAGTGTCGGAAACATTCTCAACCAAAGAAAGCACTGCAAGTCCACACTGGGACGGGTGCTGGGTGGTTTGTAGGGTCCAGGGAGTCTCCCTTGAGCCTCCTTGAGAGCCTGCAGTCCTACCACCGTAAGTTCAGTCCTTTGAATTAAGGCTTTGTATTGGCAGCCTTTATTAGTGTAAACCAAACCCTGCATAGCCACATTTTAAGTAATTATTAATAATGATCCCTTTAAGAAATATTTATTTATCAATTTTCTTTATATCTCAAGAGTTACTTATGAGAGAATGGAAAACCACACCAAATGCCAGATTTTGCTAGGACGTAGGTAAGATGCAAACCTAAAATACCAGTGTCCACCTAGATAGGCAGACCTTAGGAACTCTGGGAAATACGAGCATGTTGTGTGTCATAAAAGGGGGATATCGAAAACAAAGATGCTGTAGGTAACTTTGAGACCTGTTTCGCAGTTCTGCGTAGGTCTAATATGATGACAATATTGAAACGCTATTTTGACCTCAGGATCTTAGTCTACTTTCCTCTGTGATTCTTGGGTAAATACTTGAATTTGTGATATTGAAGTCTTATGGGTGGATTCCAGCCTTTTTATTTTAATAGATTAGTTCCATTTTATTGCAAAACATTTTGAGATGCATCTTCTAAACCAACACCACACCATGGTACACCATTGAGAATGCAGAGAAAACATTCACGAAAGGAATGCCCCTCTGGAAATATCTTCCCGCATCATACGGAGTCTCTCCCCAGCCATTGGAAGGACATTGAATGTCAATGGATTTCAGCTTTGACTACAGCTCCTCATTTGCTTTAATTTAGAGGTCCCAATCTCAGTTCTTTATGGGGTGTTTAGGTTTCCTTGTAGGCCTCTTAGGAATCGCAAGCTTCTTTACTCCTTAACTGTATACTTCATTGCTGTAATTGAAGCTCTTTTGTTGCTGTAATTCCTTCCTAATGTTACAGTTTTAGTCAAGTATTCTTCCCCTCCGGAGGTATTAATTATTGCCAGTTTTGAAAATATCCTTGCTTGATGCGTAGTTTTTGGTTCTGGTGCCAAATCATGTCACTGTTTCCTGTTCTTCCTCGAGGTGAAAAGATTTTTCATCCTTTTTCTTCATTCTTCATCATACACCATGCCCTTTTTAACCTCTGTGGTGTAATTTAGAGCATCTATGTCCCCCAGTTAGAAAGTCAGCATCCTTCGTATTTTCATGTATTTCACCAATTTGCGGTATATGTCTCAAGACAGAAGATTTAAATTTCATCTTATTTGCTATCAGCGGTGAAATTATTGGTCACTGGAGCTTATGATGGTCTATCCTTGCTAAGGATTTACCTATGGTTTATAGCATGTCATTGAAATGAATGGTTATTTTCCAATGACAAAGGCCTTCATTGAAATACAAAGTTGAAAGAGAGGATATTTCTTCAAATGTCGCAGACTGTCCTGGAAAATATCCCCTAGTTTGAAGTTGTGAGTTTTTCCTTATTTAGTCCTGGTAACTATTTCAGATCGTAGACAGTTAAATGAATTCTGTGTTATTATTGAACTTCATAATCTTCTTTTCATTCACGTATATACACACTCACACACATGCACGTGCACACAAAATCTACTCCAATTAAAGACAAAAGACTCCTTAATTATTGTTTTACAAAAAGTTACAAACACTAGGAAAGATTTTAAAATAAAAGCAGTCACTCTTGAACCAGCATTTACTCAGTGTCCACACTGAGACCACCCCTGTTCTAGGCAATGGAGAAAGGGCATTAAGCTGGACAGACAAATTGACAACTCCCACAGAGCCTGAGTTCTAGAAACTTGATCCAGACTCCACTTTCATTTTAAATGTATTTTGTTCTTCCTCATCTGATTATGTGCTAAGAGGCCTCTATATTCTCCATTCAATAGGAACAAGTTCTCCATGATGAGAACACGAATTTGTGTTTTAGTGCTTGGAATTATGCGATTTATCCTAAAGTCATCTGCTTCTGAAAGTAGTACAAGTGTATTTCATTATATAAAAGGGAAATACACTGAAATTTATTATTATTTTACTGAACATAAATCAGGAAATAGACTCAATATACATTACCGAAGGACTGACATTTCAAGCCCCTCAGCCATGTGTTTCAGTAAATGTGTTTCCTTGTTCATTTACTGCTCTATTTTGAATCATTGCCTCTGCTCATATGACTGTTGATGTCTCTCTCTTCAGCCTGGATGAACCCATTTCTTTTCAAGGGCAAGAGCTTCTGCAGAATAATAGGAAACCTTGGCCTGAGCTACCCAAAACACTTGCTTATTATCATATTGTATAGGACTCCAAAAAAGAATTGAGACAGAGTCTAGTATAATCTTTTTTTATTTGAACTTTATTTTGTTTTATTAAAATACAAATACAAACACAGTAGCTCTCAATATTTTTATGAATATTTTGCTACCTACTGTGACATTCTCAAATATTTTATTGATTCCATCTTACTGATGTATGCATATCTTATTTATACTTTATTGTGTGATTTTTAAAGAGTTTAAGTTTATGACTTGATGCAAAAGAATTGCACATCTCCAACTTTACAATGAAAATTTAAAACATTGGTTTGAATATACAGAAATACAAATGGACGGTAAATTTTGATGGTTTTGGTCACACAAGTTAATTTCACACGTTGGGCAGTAATTATGAAAACTTCCCACGGTGACCCAAAGAGTATCAGTGAGCTCCCCATTCTGCTGTAGGATTTCTCTCTGAGATAAATGTTCTGTATGTGTTTTCTCTCAGGAGGTCGAGTTGTGTCGTGTTAGCAGTCAAGAGAAGCTGGGCCTGACAGTCTGTTACCGAACGGATGATGAAGAAGACACCGGCATTTATGTCAGCGAGGTAAGAGATGCCATGGAGAAGAGATTAAGGGAAGGAGACCTCGAGGAATAGAGGGAAATGACTCACAATGAGAAAATCCTTGGGAGGCTTGAATGTGAAGGATTGGCCATGTTCCAATACTTGTCACTTTCAATTAGGAAAGTAAATTATGTTGCCCAAGTAACGTAATTGTTATCAGCTTGTTTAATGTGGTTGCTTTCACCACAGAATCCCAGGAAGAAGTGTAAGAATGGTAACATAGCCTAAATTTGAATAAATTCCCATAAGTATGCAGGAAGTCAAGCAAAGGTTTTGATCAGCAAATATTTGTTCTTCCATTCCACTGTGTCTTTTATCAATTTTGTTAACAATAGCATCGACTGATTGTTTTAAATCTCATATTCACAATAATCCCATATTTTACTCTGCTGACAGGATTGATAAATTTGAATATCCAGGAAGCGCATCTATTAGTTTGTTTTATTCAGCCCCATAATCACTTTCAAAAATGAGGTACTTAACTGTGAAACACCCTTAGTATTAATTACTTTGAAAAAATGTGAAGAACAATTTATTATAGATGATTTTCTTTCTTTTTTTTTTTTTTGTGGTGAGGAAGATTCACCCTGAGCTAACATCTGTTGCCAATCTTCCTTTTTTTGCTTGAGGAAGATTGTCCCTAAACTAGCATCTGTGCCAATCTTCTTCTATGTTGCATGTGGACTGCCACCACTGCATGGCTTGATGAGCCATGTGTAGGTCTGTGCCCGGGGTCTGAACACGAAAACCCTGGGCTGCCAAAGCAGAGCGTGCAAACTTAACCACTGTGCCACCAGGCCAGCCCCTAGATGATTTTTCTAAACTCCCAAAAGAATCATTTTATGAGAAATAGTAAGATATGATTTTTTAAAAATTATATATGCATATGATTAAAAATTAAATATCTATACATGCAAACATGTATGTACCTGCATATATCTATATTATCCAACTTCTCCATATGTATGTATGCACACACATATATGTGTGTGAAACCACGTATGTGTATATGTATATGTGTGAAAATGTATATATGTTTATGTATATATATGCAGAAGTTAGACAAGCTAGATACTAATTGCCGTTCCATGCTGTTCCAAGTTTTCTTGGCCATTGCCTAACTTACTGAGCTTCAGCTTCCTCAACTAGAAACTTAGTCCAACAATGCTTATCTCATTGTTTTTATAGAAGTGTTTAGAATATGGAAAAGAGAATGTAATTAATGCACTTAGAAAACTACACAGCTCTATAAATGTGAATGTTACTCTTTATCATTTACCAAGGAATTTACTGACTGGCTCTTGCAATGGAAAAGTCTCCAGAGAACATTTGACTTATATACCTCTTTTAAACATACAACTATGCTAATCCCTCCGATTATGGTGAGGAAGTATGGGGGAGCACCTGCAGAATTATCTTCTGTAATATGTAGAAATAGAAATATAGAAGTTTAATATTAGTTTAATTACAATTCTGAAGACAAAGTTTTAGATTTGAATAGCTTCTAAATAGGATGCAATTGATTAATTATCCCTCACTTTCATTTAGTCTAAGTCTCTCTTTGCTGTTTAAATATGTCAGCTTTGGAAGTTTACTTTTCAGGGATAGTAAAGAAGCCACAGGAACTGAACATGTGTACTTGGGAGGCATGTTTTCCTTATACCTGTTACATGTAATTATAGTGTCTTTTGTTCTGGATTGATCACTGAAAACTCATTGACTAGATGGCACCACCTAATAAGAAAGCAATATCTAATTTCCGGATAGGATGGGTCAACCCATGCTACACTGGAAATACTTTGCTTAAAAAAACACTTTGATGGAATAAGCTCAAATAAATGTTTTGAAGCCATCATGTGAAATGTGATAGATGGAATTGCCCCTTGTGAACAGCAAATCATCCCTCGTTTGGCCCATTAAAATGTTGGTAAACTCTTTCAAAAGCCTCAAATATCTATTTATTCTAAAATAACATAGTTAATTCATGTCATCTTGTATGTAAAATAGTGCCCAGTAATAATCTACATGGATAGGATTTTTTGAGGAACATAGATTATAATCTCTTTATAAATTAATGTGCTCATGAGATAGAAATTCCTTTAATACGTATGGATTTACCATATAGCTATCAGCTTTTCTAAGACAGCTAAGGCAGGATTTAAAAATCACCCTAGTAGAAAGTGAATTTCCTGGGTCCAGAGAATCCTAGTAATAGCATCAGCTGAAGATTGTGTCAGCCCGAGACCACGTCTGACAGTTGGCATACAGACATGAGTGAATAGATGTGATAAAGAAAAAAAGAAGAAAGGATAAAAGGGCGAAAGAAAGAGGGAGAGAAAAGTCCTTCTCAAATCAAGTTCTGCTCTAGTTCTTTTTAATTTTATTATCATTAATTCTAAAATAGTGCATATATATTTTTAGAATCAGTGATTTCTGACAGAGAAAAATTTGACATGCGCTCTATAATTCAATAGGGAATTTTAAAGGTTTGTAAAAATATTTTTAAAACGACACTGTAAGTTCCTGGGAAGATATTTCATATCCAATTGAAAATGTGTGTCCTGTCCATTACAGGTAGATCCAAATAGCATTGCTGCCAAAGATGGCCGAATTCGAGAAGGAGATCGCATTTTGCAAGTATGTGGTATTGTTATTTCCTTCAGTTTCTTACTATCTGCCCAACAGTTTTAATTTTATTTTGTTTCTTGTAAAATGTTAGGAAAAAGAATTTGTCTTTGCTTCTGGATAGTAACATCTACAAAAAGCTATCATTTAAACCTTTTTTTAAAGTAAGGATAGTGCCATTTATTAAGAATTATTAGCTAATAATTAATGATTAAGACATAAACTCTGGGCTCAGACTCAACTTCAGCGTCCAGCTTCACCACTTACACATTACTTAACCTCTCACTGCAAGCCTGTTTCCTCATTTAAAAAAAAAATGATAATAATAAAACATATTGTTGCAAAGGTTAAATGTGATTATGCATGTGGTATGCCTAGCACCGTGCACGGTAAACAGTAAACATTAACAGCTATTATTACTAGCGGCACCAGCAGTTATTGCTGCCTTTTCCAGAATAAGTGAGGTAAACATGGATCCCAATGTTCCATTACTATAGGAAAGTCTAGAAGTCTCAAGACGTTTTAATAATTTACAAATGAGTTGCTGGGGACAGGTGGAAGAAATATGCTTTTTTCTGCACGTGGAAATGTGAAAACATGGAGACTGATTAAATTTCAGTTTAATGAGGGATATGGTAAGCAGATCACAGCCCAAATCAAGAATAATGTTGAAAGCCAAAGTTCCCGTCTTAAACTAACCCTGCCGCGGCCAGCTCTGTCCATTCTGAGTCCTTTCTCATAAGGAACGGCTGCAGGAAGACACACAGCTCCCCAGCCCTTGTGTCCAGATTAACCCAAAATAAGAACAGGCACCCTTCAGCGTTGAGTTTCAAGGCAGATCACAACCGCAAAATGCAGGAGGACTCAAAAGACAAACTGAAGAAGTACAAAGTGTTCAGCTATTCTGCAAGACTTGTAGTCATTCTCACAGGTCTGTGGTTCCCCTCACTGGATATGAGCCCCTGAAGAGTGTTTCTTTAAGTTCAGCACATTTGGATTCAACACTCTGCCTAAAACCAGGGCTTCAAAAATAGACAAGATGCCGTCCCAGCATTTGGGGCACTCCCTCCGTAATTAGGAAGATGATGTGTACACAGCACCATGCAGTGTGACCTTGTCGTGATAAAGTTGTGCCCGAGGTGCCTTGGGCACACTCCAGCAGGTTATCCTGCCCAGCCTTCTGTGGTTCTTTCCTTTCTCTAGGGTGACACATCACTTCTTCATTCATCCCTTCTCCCTTCTCTAGCTGGATGCCACAGAACTCCTTTTCATCAGGAACCCTCTACTGAAAGCCCCAATTAGGAAAGAATACAAGCATGAATTAGTGGTCATTCTTGGTCCTACTAGTTTTCAGAAAACTTTAAGAATATATGATTTCTACTTCAATGAGTGGTGACCTGTAGTTAAACAAAATGGAATGTGTCTGTCATTGCATATATGAGGGGAAGGAAAAGCGAATCAGGAAACCAAAGCTCAGTCTTGTTTACTACCATATTTTAAATTCTTTCTTTCCCATACATAAATAAATGAATGAGTGAAACAAAGGTATTCAGTGGAGAAAACAATAGGATAGATCAATAAAATCTGCAGTAAATGTTTACTTGTATAGCCTCATTAAGAAATAAGGGTACCATTTCAGTGCAGCATCCAGATAAGGAAAGCTTCAAAATATTTTACTTTTTTTGATTTGGAAATAATTTTAAATGTATTCTTCACTTTGTTAACATCTTCAACTAAGTATACTGAAAAGAATGTAGCCTTCTTTTCATGCTCAGGGCCGTGTTATGCCCAGAAATCATTATACAGTGTTACAATAGAATAAAACGCTCAGTGGCTAAAAAGTCTGAAAGATTTTGTGCCCCAATATTAAATGACCCTATTGGGCTATGTTTTCTGGTGTTGGGTCTGTATTTTGTCATTTTTTTCTTGCTGTTTCCAGCTTTCACCTCTTCCTCTCACCAGCTACTTACATCTGCTGCTGCACCCTCACTGGCTCCCTTCCTAGTTTCCAGCTAACACTTACCTATGGGTTAGATACACAAATACAGTTATTAAAATTACATCTTTTAGTTCAGTGGCTAGACTTGGATAGAAATAAAGTACATATGTTTCCATATATGCATACTTTGTTTTGACACTTCCTTGTTCTTGGCTATAGTGTGGGCAGATAAAGTTTTCAGATAAAATATTTGCTGGATAATAAGGCATTACTTAATGGAGTTGGTTCATTGAAGAAACAACAGCAGGGGTGATAAAGTGCTATTGTCTGCCTGATTACTTTATATTCAGTGACAAATATGTCACACTTAATGAATAAATACACGTCACATTAAAAAGCCTAGAATTCAATTCTATCTGTACACACAGGAAACAAAGCGTCTTAAGGGTGATGGTGAAATTATATTAAATAAAACTGTGACAAAATTGTACCCATAGACAAATAGCTCCATATGGCTGATGAGGAGATTATGGGATACCCTGTAATGAACAAGTAATGACTCCTTTCCCAGGGAGATGAGAGTGGGAGAAAGAGAGGATTTACTTCTTATCCCTGAAGTTTCCTGGCTGGCTTTTATTTAAATGATTCTCTTTAGAGCAATTGTGATTTTAATTTCCTGTTCATGATGACCTAAGTAGAATATTTCTATAGTCCTGCCCTCATCATGTAGCTAAAATTTTCTAAATGTCATACACCATGGGCCTGTAGTACACTAGGGGTGACCTCACCCAATGACACCACACACACGCGAACACACACTCTCACAAGATTGACATAAGGTGGGGATTATGCAGAAGAGAGACCATAAACCAACCTCATGAAAACATGTTCTAATTCTCATGTGTTTTTTCTCTGCAAGTGCTTGACAGTTCTTTCGGCTGCGCCATTGCCACAAACTTGTGGTATCAGACGCATCCTCGGGAATTAATATGAGGAAGTCTTCTCACAAAAGTGCAGGGCTGAATGAAGACAAGGCATTTCTGAGACAGAGAGAAAGGATTAAAGTCCACATACAATCAGCTTTCCAAAGGAGAGAATGCTGTATTCTCATTTCCTCCTTGGGATAGTAAGCATATAATAGTCCATGTAAGCTGCCTAATCTCACGATGGCCAAAAAAGTCAGTCATATCCCTAAGGATTACTCCCTGACAAAACTCTGCAAAATCTCAAACAGTGGAACAGCAAGACTTCTTTTTTTTTTTTTTTTAAGGAAGATTAGCCCTGAGCTAACATTTGCTGCCAATCCTCCTCTTTTTGCTGAGGAAGACTGGCCCTGAGCTAACATCTGTGCCCATCTTCCTCTACTTTGTATGTGGGACACCTACCACAGCATGGCTTGCCAAGTGGTGCCATGTCCACACCCGGGATCTGAACCGGCGAGCCCCAGGCCGCCAAAGCAGAACGTGCGCACTTAACCCCTGCGCCACTGGGCTGGCCCCATGGAACAACAGGACTTCTAATGAACTCTGTCTGTCTTCCTCTGTGCTACACAAATGCCCTCAGCATTTCTTGCTACTCTCTTATTTTCTTCCATTTTAAGAGCTGTTTTCCCCCATTTCTGTTCTTCCGACCTGTAGATCTCTATACTTCATCACCTTCTTTTTCTCCCCACTAAAATATGAACACATTTGAAATAAATTGTTCCTCTTTTGTCTTAGATTCTTGGGTTTTCAAATAAGAAATTCTAGAGGTAGTTGGATGCCAAGAATTTTAGTTGCCCATCTGCTTCTGGTACACTGATATAGAAAACCTAAAAATTGGTATGTTCAAGCAAAAAAGCTATATTACACCATGTCTAGGCTTTTAGGGTTTTACACACACACACATAAACATGCACACACTCATATGCACATATCGGAGATTGGGCCTAAATGGGGTTTCAACTGATTTATCTTTGTAATTGCCACAAACCTCCTCTAAGCCAAGGCAATATCCGTTTTGAAACTAATATTGACGTATGCCCATGCACAGAAAATGAGGCAAATACATTCTCTGGCAAAGTTTTTCCTCTTTTATAACAAAAGTTATATGTTACCCTTCTCCCGATCCTCTTTCCCTCTTTTCTCTTAAAATGGAAGTCTTCCATTAAATTGTGATGCAACGACCTGTCTGTCTCCACCACCCTCCCCCAACACGTTGCTGGGCCCCGCTCCTTTATGTCTGCCTGTTGTTTTCAGACACAGCAAGCTGCTTTCCCACAAGCAGTCCTGTAGCTATGAACCATCATTCAGGAACAAGAGCAAATGAAGGTTGAAAGCTCTATCTGATTTCATTCCTCAAATCTTTTCATTCCTTGAGAGACATCTTTGCTGAAACCCATGGCTGCATTTCTTGCTCCCATATCAGTTTGGGTATCAAACTAATGTTCTAAATACGATAGGATCCAGCAACCAGATGACTAAAGTGGTCTTTGTTTTGAAAAAGAAACAATAAATTACATTTCAATGCTAGATTTCTGTGGCAAGTTCATTTCATTCCACATATGATTCTGAATGTAAAAGTTCTACAACATATGATCTGTCCTCCCAAAATCAGGACTTATTGCCAGGGCTGGGGACCATAGGTCTGGTCTTTATGAGTTCACAGAGGAGAGAGATGAATACCAGCTGTGCAGGGACTGAAAATCAAACACAACCATATTGTTTCTTCATGAAGCCCTCTAAGGGTTACAAATTCATATGAGATAGGTATCTTTTAAAATAGAACCATGTTTACTACTATGGATTTAATTCTTGTGCATGAATTTTAATATATTTGCTTTCTTTAGAAGAAAATAGTCTTTACTGAAGATTCAAATATAAATAATGATAGTATAATAATACTAATAATAACAACAACAATAGCGTCAACAGTAATATGTGCCAACCTTGAGCACTTTCTATATACTGGACACTTATTTAAAACCCTTTGCATATATTAGCTTATTTAATCTTTATAACAACCCTCTTAGAAAGGCACTGTTATCTGCACTTTAATATGGGAAACACAATAGTACTATTAAATGAACATGAATGAAGAGTATTTACATTAACGGTAAGTGAAATTTAGATAAAGAATTTGGAAGTATGTATATGCTCTAGAGAAGACCAGAGAAAAAAGTAGTGAGAGTTCTATTTCAAACAGAAAAGATGAAGATTAGTGGTGTGAGATCATCCAACTCAATTTCCTTAGGATCAGATGTGCCTATGGTGGAGGGAAGTTGAGCAACTAGAGCCATGGGTGATAGACAGATGCATTGTGGGTATACTGCTAAGAATGACTGTGAAATGGACATAAGCCCTCAAAGCTCAAAGAAAGTAAAAATTTTCAAGTCGTTATTTCCAAACTACACTTAATTGGGAGGTAGTGGAATATATCACTGCCTATTTATTTTTATTTAAGGACAAAAGGCCTTGGATTCAGTACAAAACATAGCTTTTCAGATATTTACTTACAAAAAACACAACATATGCTTCCCAGCCATTCATCCCCATTTTGGAATCATAGCTTCTATTTTCTAATTTGATGAATTTTATTCGGAAATTGCAAAAAAAGAAAAAGGAAATGCACTTGAAACTTGTAGAAGCTGAATTTCTTGTCTACATAAACAAGGGGAAAGCTAAAGTGACAGTCATTTGGTCCAAATTAAAAAATACAGCATGTGGTTATATGATTTTCCCCATTATCACTATTAGTGTCTGCTTTCTTTGTGGTAAATATTTATGATAAGACTCTAGGAATAAGGATCATTTATTGTGGTCCAAAGTTGAGATTCCTCAGCTTGTTTTCAAATCTTATGTCTGTCCTCATGTGTCAGCCAGAATCCCAGAGACCCACAAGGAGAAAACCTCAGGAGTCTACTTCTTGCTTTTAAGCAGAAATCCTTAGTGAAAGATGATAATTATTGTAAAAGTGGTTAGTGAAACCACATTTTCTGTTTAATTTATAAAAATAATTAATACTTACTTTAAATAGAATTACTTGACCTCTTCAATTGAAATTTCTTTCTACATATTTGGATTATGTATCATGGATCAAAAATCTCATTGTCTCCGTGAATTTGAGCAATCAATAAAGCAAAATATGCAAAGAAAAAAGTTGTGTTAACTAAGAGCTAAGCACATTTGAACATAAAACTGTAGTTTAAAATAGAAACTTTAGAAACCTGTTTGCTCTCTCTGTAGAACTCAGAAAAAGGAAAAAAAGAGACATTTTGAATGCCACTGGAATCTTTTCTTTTTAATCAAAAGTTTACTCAAGCTTGGTTTCTTTCACTAAATATTCTCATAAAAAGCCAGTTTTACTCTGTGTTACTTTTTAAAAATTTAAGCATACTTAAGAGATGGGCCTTAAGATATTTCATTAGTTTTGTTCTTTTAGGAAATGGAGAAATCTCAGGAAGAACTGGAATATTGATGAGGATGTCACTGATGAACTGTGCCCTTCTCTGATTAGTTAAGCACTGAAAGATATCCTGAGAGTGATCTGGGGCAACCGAGGCAGACCCACATACAAATATGAAATGATTAAACGAAAATGCAATCAGCAGTGGCCTGGGAGCAGTGCCTGGTGAGAGATAATACTGCGGCTCTCTAATTGGCTCGCAGCAAGCATGCAGGATGACGGATTTCAGTTGTGCTATTGCCAGCCCTGCTTCCCCCAGCACTATTATCTCAGAGTGACACCTCCATTACTCTGAGCGGAGAAAGATGAACGTCACCTGTCAGGGGCTGGTTAATTGTGTTGCTAGATGTATGTTGCCAGGGCGCAGGTTGGACATTTATGAACATAACTGCTTCCTCTGATGTCCGCCATCCTTCAGGGATCGATATGGCTCTTACAGTAAGCACGTAATTGAGTGAAGGCACTTACCACTGAGGGGCTGAAGATGAGACCATTGTATGAGCTTCATTGTCCATACATTTACCATAAATGAGCTGATATTTGCCATTTATTGTGTGCAGCATTGTGGAAATGGAAACTAATGTGCCACTTTCATTTGTTTTCTAGATAAATGGGGAAGATGTCCAGAATCGAGGAGAAGCAGTGGCATTGCTGTCTAGCGATGAGTGCAAGAGAATTGTGCTGCTGGTTGCAAGGCCAGAGATTCAGGTCAGAACAGAGATCAGAAACCTTGAGACAGAACTTTACATTCACTACTTGCTGTTCTGCATCTAGTCAGTACCATGGATACTTGTAACACCAAGTATACAAAATATCATTGAGTTATTTTTCCTAACTTACCAACCTTATCAAAAAAAATTATAAGTTAAAGACTCCCTATATTGCTCCACAGAATGGCAGCTAAACATCTTATTTTTTAAAAAGAAGAAAAAAAGCACACGAAATTGGATCATTATTCTCTCCTTCCACTTGCCAGCTATTTAAATGAATTCATAAATGAAAAATGGTTGACTTTACATGATTTTTAATTCTGTATGGATCCTCACTTCAGGTTTTCATCTAAAATCACTTAATTGGCATATTAAGGTATCTTGAAAGAATCTCTAACGAGATAAACATTAGCATATCTAGCTATCAACTTAAATCTTTTTAGAATAACTTTACCAAATCAAGTGCCTTATGTGGCATGGTGTGGTTCCCTTTATAGTAATTGAATTTTTTCCAATTTTAGTGTGACAAAAACATCTGTCCAGCCCAAAACAAACTGAGAGCTTCTAAAGGAATTTTTTTTATATCTTTGCAGAGGGAGATGTCATGAAAGTAAAGGAGAGGTAATGGTGGAAGAAAAGTACTGTTGGTACTTCCTTTTATATCCTTTTTATACCCCACCACGATGCAGAAAGGACATTGCATTGTCACCGTTCTATCCATCTGTCAGTAGTTTGAGTGAAGTTGGTTATATCACCATTTGTCTCCCAAGTTATTGATCTGATATTTTTCAGACTCAGTAACTACATCCTATCTATAAATTACATTGAGGCAAGTGTATTTCAGTGTCAGACCAAATCCTGACTTGAATATAGTGGTTATAAAGGATCACCCTTTCCGCATATATTTCCTTTATGCCCTTGACCATTCTAAATGGTTCCCATAAAGCCTGCCATAGCCCCGGGCAGAGTAAAGTTACACACCTGAGGTCACAGGAGCTGGAAAGGGAACCTCCACAACTGGCTGGACTGCCTCTGTGGGAGTGAAGCTTTAAAATACATATGAAATCGCACTGATTACCTCGAAATTTTGCAAACCGATTAACCTCCCTGACCCCATTTTCTTGAAAAAGAACAGAATAAAGGGGCTATTAGTGAAATTCATAGTAAGCTGAAGAGAACTCAGTAGTCATCCCTGTTCTAGGAAAGATATTTCGATGTTATAATGTAGTTTCTTTGCCCTTTCCACGTAACTGCTAGAGAACCTCATTAATTTAGAATTAAAGCATTTCCTTAAACTTTGCCACCTAATGGCTATAATGGACTGTGGAAAGAATAGAAATTAATGACATGAGACCAGATCCTGTTCATCTTTGACGGAATACATATGCTTGGTAGAATCAGTGGCATTTTCGAATATTTGGCTACATTCCTGACCCAAAAGAATCAATGCTGGAGGATGAATTTTCAAACAAGACTTCCTTTCCGCAGTTAATAAAAGGTGGTCACCTGACTCTGGAGGATACCCTCCTGTGTCAAAATCAAGATCTGCTTTAGTCCTTTGATCCTGAAGAAGCCTTCATGCCACTGGAAGGAAGCTAATTGCCTTTCGAAAATCAGATTTCTAGAAAAATAAGGAAAGAAAATGCATTTTACCACCATACTTTAAAAATGATATTTAAGCAGTACATGCTCCAAAGTGGCAAGAAAAAAACGACCAAAAAAACCTTGTCTTTATATCACCTATATTTTTCCATCAATTTCAATATATCTCATTATTGCATTATTTTCATGTGCATTTTATTCAGGGAGAATGTGGATTTTTTTGTGTGCTTTTTCTAGCCCTTTTTTTAGTGTTTCAAATGCTCTCTACATTCTTGGAAATGATCTACAGAGTTGCTGGGGGCAGCATTGTACATCTGTGCAATATTTTTAAATAACTCATTTCTCACATTCCCTGTCAACTTTCTTTCATTTTCCGCCCATTTTCTTTCTCAGACCATTAAAGATATTGCTATTCTGTCCTGTTCCCCTTGGGCCTTTGGGGCAGAGAGGGCTCTCATAAGAACTCGTAGCCACTATTTTTGAGACAGTGCAGGTTGTTTCTTTCTCTGAAATGCCATGTGTGATCCCCGACCACACAGACAGACCCCTACTATAACAATGACCATCATGCCTTTCCTGCCGCTCAGCTCAAGAGAAAGATCTCTCTCTTCCACAGTGTTAGGCAGGCTGCCATGAATGCACGTGCAGGTGGAAAGGGAAATACAACAGGGAAAGGAAGTGAGCAAGAAGAATCTCTCCTCACTTATTGTGCTAGAGGAAAGCTTAATCAAAACAGACATATACTCACTACAGATGGCAACTCAAGGATCTATGGGGTTAGTTAATAAGAAAAGAGTTATAAGGAATCATTAATTTCTACCATTTGTTGTTCTTATCTCCCCCACCCCTTCATTTCAATTTCAAAAGACTGTTTCATCATTCACTATATCAGTGTTAGCAAGTCTTTTGTTTTGACCTGATTAAAGAAAATTCCTTGGTGTGCTTATAAAAAGTAAACATTACTAGCTTTAAGCAATTTCCTTTGGAGTCTGGTGTTTGCAGCTTCATGAAACTTAAAAGGGATTAAAGAATGTAAAACTTGGACAATTATAAATTGGGCTGAATTTAAATTTTTAGTCAGCTTGATTTTCATAGTTCATCTGCATATCAAAGTCAGTGGGGTAGAACTTGGTCAAGTTATTCAGGCTACAGTAAGATAAATGAGGATGAATAAATGTGTCCATGCTTTTGGCCCCAGTCAAATTTGAGGTAATTTAAGTTCGAGATAGGTTTTAATAAATCTCAAGAAACCTATGATTGCCTTCATATTAATGAATATGATACATATACGCTAATGCCTTTCCTGGTGCACTTTAATGTCCTCCTTTCAGAGTTTTTGTTTTTAAGCTTTTGAAGTCCAGTCATCTTTAAGAGTTTATTTTGCCCATTACTTTGAGATGAAAACACTTCAAACTATTGTCAGTTTTGGCTCTTTAGAAAGCTGCTGTTTCTTTGTAACACAGAGTGAAGCAGAGCTTTGACAATAATTCAGCTAATTTAATCAGCATAGACAGCTAATTTATGTAATCCAGCTCCCACAATCCACTTTGAGGCAAATTATCTGTATTGACTGTCAACACTCATCACATTAGCAAGGTAACCACCAGTTTTCCACTTCGCTTTATACTGAGAAGCCAAGGGGATCTGTTCAGTTTAATTTGTGTAAGAGTCCCACAAGAATACTTGCATTCAGCACCCACAAACAAAACCCCACATGCTCCACACCACTCCACCACCCTAAAATGCCACACTTCAGGTATTTTCCCTTGTAATTGGGCCTGAAAAATGAATTAAAATAGACATGGCATAGCAGCTCTTTTTTTTTTTTTTTTTTTGAGAAGAATAACTTAGAACTTTTTTTTTCATATCAAATAAATGTTGTCTGTGAATTCTCTTGTGGGAAGCAGTCATTTTGTTAACTTGGAAACCATCTGGCTGAAAATAAAGAAGCAAGATGAGGGTAGCATGAGGTGGGGGTACTTTTTGTGTAGTCGCCTTGAGGATTGTCATTAAGGAAAAAAGCCCATTGTTTCATGGTCCCATTAGTACCACTGCAGTTCCTTAACACTGGGACTGTTGGAGGTAATGAGTATGATGGCTGTGGATTATGCAGTATGCTTTTCATACATTTTGAAAGATGATAATGTTCTATGCTGTGGGATCTACTTGGTTATGAGAGAAAATCTGTAGCTCTGTTTCAGGAAAGGATAAAAGGCATAAGAATCCTTTTTTTTTTTTTATCACCTTTTCTTCCTTCTGAGAGGTGAACTATCTGAGGCTGGTATTCTGAAGAGAATCATTATGATAAAAGGAACTGGTCAGGCATCGCCATTTAAGTTCACCCTATTTTAGCATGAGTTCTCACGAACCTAATATAATGTACTAATGTATTCTTTTGCAGCTGGATGAAGGCTGGCTGGAAGATGAAAGGAATGAATTCTTAGAGGAGTTAAACTTGGAGATGTTGGAAGAACAGCATAATGAAGCAATGCAACGCACTGCCAATGAGGTGGAGCAGGTAGGGCCAACAATTTGAACTACATCATTTGTAATGTTGCCAGTTCTTTTTTTAAGGTATAACCATAAATGGAGTAAAAAACAAAATCAAAGAGTTTGATCAAACATCTCTGTAATGGTAATTTTTGAGAGCAAAGGACCATCTCAAGTGAAGTAGAGAGAATAAATACAATTTTTTTCTATTAAGAATATTTCTAGTTCAGAGAGGTTAGGGACCATTGTTGATAGAGTACAGTAGTATTCAAATGTTGACCCAAGTACTGTTCAGCCTGATGCAGAAATTTAATACTAAAAATGCATATTTCTTCTCAATATGCCAGCTGGGGACAAACTATATCTCATGAGGTAACCCCTTCCCCCAAAAGTAATTTTATACTTTAAAATATTAATGTATCTATTTGAATATTTAGGCAACTATAGGATGATGATGACATGATGTAAGCCATCAATCTTATTTGTGTCTTTGGTATCATGATTACGCCTATATACTCCTGAATAGGAGTAGTTCTATTTCAGATTATTGACATCGTTTTGCTGTAGGGTCACAATCATTCAACAAAAAATTCTGAGCTCCTTATATGTTCCAAGTACTACACTTGATCCTGAGAATGCAAAGAAAAATGAGCAAAGTCCTGCCCTTAATTAATTCATAGCTAATAAAAAAATCACAGTGTGGTCCATGGGAAACTGAGTCTTAGGATTTTTTTCATTTTTGTTGTTTTCCTACTGGATAAAAACAAGATTAGTATATGCTAGATTTTTTATGTCAGATTCATGTCATTCATCTGCTGATATAATTTTATTAACACTTCTGCTGTCAGTTTACTGATTTGTTTAATTATCATACTATTCTAAACACTAATTCTTAACACATTCTAAAAGATAATTTTTTTAAAAAATCCTTACAGTTAGGCTTAGGAACATGAAACACATACATCTTATCACATTACCAAGCTGAGTGATGAAATATCTTGATGCTAGCATCCCATAGCAGAAAGGTATGTGTGTGGGGGGCGCATGTCTATATATTAAGTAAATCATGAAATTGAAAACTACAGTGTCATCATAGCCATATGTGCTATACTTTGTGCCGATCATGGATGCCCACTGGCCACTTCACGAAAATAGTTCATGCTCAAGAGTGATGCTGTGACTGTGGTGATTGCTTTTCAATATAGGTAGGACAGATTGAAATTTTTATGTACGACTTCAACACCAGCCACAAATAAAGATATTTTTTGGTGGCAGCTGCTGGTTACAAGTAAGAAAGTCCTTCCTTCAGGCTTTTTCTCTCTCGGATACAAAATGTGACCTGATACAGAATTGACAGGAGGATGTTGGAATAGAGAAAGAAGGAAGAAATCCTGTCCAAGTGAAGTGATATGGTGTCAAATGCTGCCTACTCATCAGACGTAATACAAATGCTAGGTCTTTTGAGGTAACACTAGATGGTCCCGGAGGTTAGATTCTCATTGTCTGGAAATTTTTCTTCACCTTGAAACTGAAAAATGATGAGAAGTACAGAAACCTTTAAAAGTTCTTTGCCTTTATAAACAATAATACTACATTAGAAATGTCTTGGTAGAAACATTGCCTGTCACTATAATAATTCCGTAGGGAAATGATAAATGATAGAGTAGCGTTACATTAGAAACCAGTACTTCTAGGTTTGAGGATGGAAAACTCTTTATTTTCACATTTGCTCATAAAACAGTTACAAAGGAAAGGGAAATTCAATAAAAAATAAAGTGTATATCCATATTTTAAAACTAAAATATGTATCCATATGAAAGTTTCACTTTACATACTATCCTTGGTCCTATGGCTGCTGGTGACACATTGTGCATCTCCCATCACATAATTTGTCTGTATCATTCATACTGCGTATAAAATAAGAAAAGAAATACTAGCCACTTTGTGGTTTTTGAGCTCATTATAGATATGAGAAAAATATAAATGTAAATAGTGTGGTGTATAAACTCATATGTTCAATATCAGTAACATCCTTTGGGGGTTTTATGGCGCAGTGTGCAGATGTCAACACATTTGATACTACTGTCAGCTTAGAGCAAGGGACACGGGGATGTAACAAGCTTCCCATTGTTAGTTGCATAAAACTTTAAAATCAAACTCACTATGTTTTCAACAAATGAGGAAAAATATTTTAGGGAAAGATTGAGAATCCTAGAACAACATGAGATACATGGTCATGTTCTCTTCTCTCCAGTTTATGTTACATTTTGTTCTGCCATTACTTCTGTGAAGAAAATAATAATTATCTGGAGAGACCCTTTCAGACCTGTTTTAGAATAACTTGATCACGCATTCTGTCCTTGTAACACTAACAGGCTTAATTATATTTAATTGTATAATTACATATATAATAATATAGAGATCAAATGGTGAGTAAACTTAGATATAAGGAAAATACAATCTAGAAACTGCTGTGTAGACTACTATATGATGAGTGATGGAGGAAAAAGTAACTTTACCCTATTCACAGAGAAAGAACTACATTTGCATCTCCTTAGGGCAGTGACAGTTAATTGTTCTGCCTGAGACCAAAAATTACTAGCGAGTGAAGTTTACATACATATTTAAATATGTGTGTGTGTATTTACATATATATGCCAAAATATTTTTTTGACATTGTGCCCATGTCTGGCAATCAATGCTGCTTAGACTTTCATGAGAACTGTCATTTTATTCTCAGTAGAATAAAACTCACCTTTGAAGGAAATTACTGGTTAAAAGTAGAAAAATCTTTTTAAGTGACCCAAATGAGTCTTATGAGGTTGTTGTTGTTTTTCAGTAACATGATTTGGAGATGCACTGAGGTCAAAGCACAGTATCTAGGAATGTGGCATCCTGGACATATAAGAAATCCTGACACTGGGAGATGGCACTGGCCTTCTAGACCTCTCTGCCGTTAATCCCCATCTGGGATTAAGGTTCTTTATCTATAGAGAGAAGGTCCTGGGCTCCAGCACTAACCTATTCCTGAAATTTTGCAGTGTTGGGCTAAGCATTATTACTGTATTACTAGATCAGTGATGTTTCCTGTGAACTTGAGGAAAGTTCAGAAAAAAAATAGTAATAACATGACACAGCTTCTGAACTCCAGGCCTTCATATCACTAAAGACCGTTTAGACATTCTGTCTTACTCCTCATCTTGTGTGTGTATTATCACCTCAGAAACTCATAAAGTCACCTCATTTACACACCTTTACTCCGAAGTTTCCCAAGTAAGGGTAACCTTTCAGCTAAGAATCACTTATTTAAATGTGTCCTGTTTTATTTATCCCCACGTGTCAAAGCCATAGTTAAGCAGCTTTTGTTTTCTTTACTTCCTTGCATAAAAAGCTGCCATGAGCTAATTGCCTTTATTTCTAAAATTATTATGGATACTAAAATTAGAGCAGCTTTCTAGGAACTGCACTTTTGCCAAGAAGCATTGCTTTTTCAAGCAAGTTTTCCAACAATTGGCGTTGTTCGAAATAATTAATTTTCTTTGTTCTCTGAACTTTGTTATCCTAGCCAAAGAAACAAGAAGAAGAAGAAGGTACGACAGACACAGCAACATCCTCATCCAACAACCATGAGAAGGACAGTGGAGTGGGGCGCACCGACGAAAGCTTGCGAAATGATGAGAGCTCGGAGCAGGAGAACGCAGCTGAGGATCCCAACAGCACGTCTTTGAAGAGCAAGAGAGAGCTGGGGCACAGCCAAGACACTCTAGGAAGCGTTGAGCTTCGGTGCAATGAGAGCTTCGTGTCTGGTGAATACATTGACTCAGACTGCACTGGCAACCAGGATGAGGAGTGTGAAAGGTTCCGGCAGCTCTTGGAGCTCAAGTGCAAGATTCGAAACCATGGAGAGTATGACCTGTATTACTCGAGCAGCACAATAGAATGCAATCAAGGGGAACAAGAGGGAGTGGAGCATGAGCTACAGTTGCTTAATGAAGAACTAAGAAATATTGAACTCGAGTGCCAGAATATCATGCAGGCTCACAGGCTCCAGAAAGTGACAGACCGGTATGGAGACATCTGGGCACTGCATGATGGAGGATTCCGAAATTATAACACCAGCATAGACATGCAAAGGGGAAAGCTAGATGACATCATCGAACACCCAGAAAAGTCAGACAAGGACAGTTCTAGTGCTTACAACACAGCTGAAAGCTGCAGAAGCACTCCGCTCACTGTGGACCGTTCCCCTGACAGTTCCCTTCCAAGAATGATCAACCTCACCAATAAGAAAAACCTGAGAAGCACAATGGCAGCCAGTCAGTCCTCCTCTGGACAGAGCAGTAAAGAGTCGACCTCCACCAAAGCCAAAACCACTGAACAAGTTTGCGGCATTGAAGGCAAGGAGAAGATTTCAGAAAGCAACAAGATTTCTGATCAAGAGAAGGCAGGCAGCGAACACATCCCTTACCTCTCTCCTTATCACAGCTCCTCATATAGATATGCCAACATCCCAGCCCACGCCCGGCATTATCAGAGCTACATGCAGTTAATTCAACAGAAATCTGCTGTCGAGTATGCACAGAGTCAGCTCAGTTTGGTGAGCATGTGCAAGGAGTCTCAGAAGTGTTCAGAGCCCAAGATGGAATGGAAGGTGAAAATTAGGAGCGACGGGACACGGTACATAACAAAGAGACCAGTGCGAGACCGGATTCTGAAGGAACGTGCCTTAAAGATCAAGGAGGAGCGGAGTGGTATGACGACAGACGATGACACCATGAGCGAGATGAAAATGGGGCGCTACTGGAGCAAAGAGGAGAGAAAGCAACACCTGGTTCGGGCCAAAGAGCAGCGTCGGCGCCGAGAGTTCATGATGCGGAGCCGGTTAGAGTGTCTTAAGGAGAGTCCTCAGAGCGGCAGTGAGGGCAAGAAGGAGATCAACATCATTGAACTGAGTCACAAAAAGATGATGAAAAAGAGAAACAAGAAAATTTTGGACAACTGGATGACAATCCAAGAACTGATGACCCATGGAGCCAAGTCTCCTGATGGCACACGAGTTCATAATGCCTTTTTGTCAGTCACCACCGTATGACCGAATGAATGGAATGCAACTGATTTTAAGAGGGTGCTACCAGTTTGGGTAGAGTATGATTGCCTCGTTCAATGTGGCGTTTTTATATATATTTTGTGACTCTTTATAGTTTAAATTTTTTGTAAGCAAAAATACCTGGTAATTTTTCATTTGTTTTTCATATCCTGGTAGCTTCTTTTGGGCTGAGATCTTTCTTTAACCTGTGATATATTCATATTACTCATTTATATATAAAATAACAAACAAAAGGAAAGAGAACAAAAAAAACTTGAACAAACATACTGAGGAGCCGATTAATTTCCTACTTTAATGTATCTATTGTAAGTTAAGATCTGGATTTATTTCTCTAGTTTACTTATTTTCTACTTTAATAACAACTCAATGCCAAAACATTTCTATGCTTGCTTCCTGGCATAATATGTATTAAATCAACCTTGTTAATAAATCACGTGCCACATCTTGTCCTATACATAAAAACCACCTCTTTTTAACATCCTGTTGTACATTTAACACATAAATGGCCGTTGTCTTTGTCTCAGTAAAGTGTAGGTGGACAATCTTCCCGTGATATGTAGTGACATTGGTCATGTAGCTAGATAATTGTGGTAATTGTGACAATAAAAGAGAAATAAATTATTGATTATCCTTAAGAAAGTTATCAATGAGTGTTTTATTTTCATTGTCTGCTGTGGTTACCAGATATAAATTAGTTATATATGTATACTATTTAGAAGACTCTCAGTTGTGGATTATAAAATGTGTACATTTTCTATCACTGTTTTTCAATAAAATTGTCTTGAAATACTTCCAGTAGATCATTGTGTCACATATTAGTACCAGGGTTAAATTCGATCATGTATGTAGAGCATCTAACAGATGCTAACTAAACATTCAATAAACATGAGTTCCTGCTCTCCTTGCCTGCCACCCATGTAAGGAAAAACCAAGAAAAATTTAGGGAAGTTATGGAGAGAGGATCAGTGAAGTGTCTAAGATTGTTTATAGTGACGCTGTATATATTAGTCAGCTCAAGCTGCCATAACAAAATACTATAGACGGTGAAGTTTAAATAAGGGGAACTTATTTGTCACAGCTCTCAAGGCTGGGAAGTCCAAGATCAAGGTGCTGACCAATCTGCTCTTTGGTGAGGGCTCTCTTCCTGTTTTGCAAATGGCTACCTTCTCACTATGTCCTCACGTGGTAGAAAGAGGTGAAGCTCTCTGATGTCTCTTCTTATAAGGGCACTGATCTCATCATAAAGGCCCCACTCTCATGGCTTCCTCTAAACCTAATTACCACCCAAAGGCCCCACCTCCAACAACCATCACATTGGGGGTTAAAGCTTCAACATATGAATTTAGGAGGGAAGACACAGTTCAGTCCATAGCGCTATGTGCATTTCTTTAGTTGATCATTTAATTTTTGGCATTAAATTTTGGGAATACATTTTTGGGAAACATCTTTTTAATAATTTTCAGCATGGTCAACTATAAATGCCCCTTTATGTCAATTTATTAAAAAATGAGATGTTTGATCATCAGATAGGTTTTTTAAATCTAGCTTTTCATCATGTAAACATATAAACCGTATCATATGTCAATCATGATGCCTCCAGAGTAAAAGGCCAGATCAATCGTGTGCATGCAAACATGAGTATGATCAAATTTTCATTCAACCGAAGAGATTAGTTTAACATAATGGAGAGACAACATCTGAATGTTTTTATAGCTACTTTCATGTTTAAAAACCTACAGTGGCTCCTTATTAGCTCTGATGCCTCAGCCTTATATTCAAGGTCCTCCATTAACTTGCCCACCGTGCCTATTGCCCCTCATCTTTAGATCTTCTTGAAGTTGTTCCTGGCTCCTTAACAGCCTGCACATTTCCACTGAAGTTAGCTTATGCTATTCTCCTGTGTGGGGTTTCTGTGCCAAATCCCACGCTTCCCTTGGAGTGTAATCACATATACATTTTCTTTTTGGAGCCTGTTTTGATGACATGGGATTTTCACAGCATTTTGGCATTCACCATGATGCACCTGCAGTATCCTTTTACCTTGGGGATTTTATTCTTCTGTTATTGGAATCACATACATAGAACTTATTGTCTCCCCACTTTGATTTTAAATTCATGGAGTTTGGCCCTTGTTTCCCCCTCTGTTTGTGTAAGCCTCTGGTAGAATGCCAACTGAATAATTATAAATGCTAGTTGAGTTCAATTATTTTATTCATTCATCTCTCTCCTCCACATATTGGTCCTTTTGTTACTGTTTTCTCTACTCTTCTACACTTCTAAGTTCTTACCCTTTGAAGGACTATTACATAGATGGAAAGAAATGATTTTTTTTTACATATATTGAAAATCTGAACTCAAAACTTATAACGATAGTAATAGCAACCTAAGGCAACTGAAAATTTCGTCACTTCTATCTTTAGACATCGTAATCCGATCTATGAGACTACTCTGAATACACCTAGAGTTTGCTTTGCATCAAATGGTTTTACATGAGAATTCTTGTCTATCTTAAGAGTTCAGTTCTTTCCTGACCTAATGCCTAAGAGGTTGTTTATCCTCTTCACACAACTGGATTTAAATATTCACCGAATTTGAATTACTCCTATAGACAAATGTGGTTTGGAATTGACATATACATTTTTCCAGAGGAAACATATACATATCTCAGAACGCAGTGTTTCCAAAGTTACCAGTTTAATTTTAGTTTTATTAAGGCCAAGTGTGCTTGCCAATTTTTTTTAAATGTGATGTTGGTGTTTTTCAGAAATGTCTGTGTTTATACAATTCTACAAGTTGAGAAATGTCTTTTTCAAAAATCAGTGAAAATCTGAAAAGTGTTATGCTTTCTCTTTCTACATAAATATCTTTGTGCTAAACACGTTTTCTTAGTAAATGAATAATAAATCTTTTGCTCAGCAAAGAAAAATAATTTTATATGGGATATTTTCTTTCAGTTCAGAAGAAATACGTGAATGTGAGGAGGAATAATATTTTACGTGGGCTTAGCTTTGAAATTCCATATTTTTCATTGCTTTTTATATTCATGATGTGACAGAAATTGGTGTTAGGATTTATATGTGAATGACCTAATGGAGTGGAAGACAATGTATGTTCAGTGGGCATGTCTTAACTGCATGCCATCTTATTTTGTGCAGACTGTCCTCTTATGAACACAGAATGTGGGCTGAAGGAGGGCTTCTCTGACATAGCCTTTCCGTAGCTACATACTGATTTAATCCCTGTCTTGTTTGTGTGTCTAAATCTTCTACCTAAACACACTCTCTTTATCTCTCCAATGAGCTTCTGCTCTCTGCTTCGAATTCCTTGTTTTCTGATAGTGCCACTGTTCACCTGCTCTCCCATGCTCATCACTTGAGTCTTCACAATTGATCCTCTTTTTTCTCTGGTCAGTCACGAAGCAGTGTTCACTTTTCTTCAAAACTGTCAGATTGTCTTCAGAACCCTTAAATCACCTTTCAGCTAGACTGTCACTGTCTCATGCCTAATTCCTTCAACAGGTCTATGCCTGGTGTCCCTGTACGCCCTCTCCAGTCTATCCTCCTATATACATCAGAAGCAGGAACACTGGGCCTCCTAAGTAGCTGTTTCCTCACTGTGCTCAGATGCCTTCAGAAGTCTTTTCCTGAAAGTAGGGTAAAATCTGAGTGCCTGAGACTATTATCCAGGGACTTCAACAATTTAACCTCAACCTTTTTTTCTATCTCACTCACACTTTTCTCCAGGGGAGACTTCCAACTCAGACCTCAATAAACCTGTGCCTTGGGTAGGTGAATAATATGATGCTTCTTCAAACTAATCTTTAAATTTTATTTTCTAGTAATTTATTCTACTCTATTAATTATTAGTTAATTTCCATTAGTTTTCTATTTCTATTAATAATCATTAACATAATTGATATAACTAATTTAATAATAATAATTATTAAATAATTTCTATTAACGTTCAATTAATATAGTTGAACCCTGCAACAGGCTCACTGACTAATGCACTTCTAAAAAAAGTAAAAAATTTTCTCCCAGCAAATTATTTCCCACTTATCTGAAGCTTTTGTTCTCTTTTCAGTTTTCTATCATTATTTTCCAAAATGTCTGTCTTCGGAGGTATATTAAATGACTTAAAATTTAGATAAAAACATACCATTTGCTCCTGTAAATATGCAATGACATGGTTTCAGAATTTCAGTGAATAGTGACTACAGGAAGCCAGTGACAAAAATAATTGACTGAGATAGTCATCTGTTGAGTGTGTTGAGATTTTCTGTTGTTTTGCTTTTTGCTGTTTCCACTCAAGTATACTACTCTTTTCAGAGAGAGCAAGACCGGTTCACACTGTAGCAGTTTTATAAGAAGTGTCCTTGTAGAACTGAGTAAATGGGCACCATAAAGCTGATTATTTGGGGGCTGTTTTTGTGCTACTTCTAGTGTCCATCCCACTGTGCTTCTGCTTTAGTCAGACAGGACTCCCTCCCGTTTTTTGAACATGCCATTCTCATGTCCAGAGCCACTCTTTGCTGGTGGTGTTTTGTGTGTTAGATAAACCCTTCTCCTTTCTCTTTGTCCATTCCTCCATCAATGTTTATTTCACGTCTTTACATCTCTCCAGGAGATTTCCCCTAACTCTTGCTAACAGCCTCTCTTACCTCTGAACATTTATAGATGGTATTGTCTTAACACTCACTTGGCTGTCCACACAATAATGTCTAATATTTTTTTCCATAATGTGTCTGTCATGAATATAGTGTGTTGCACAGTTAGTAACCATTACCACGTATGTCCTTCTGGCATTTCTTCTGTTTTACCAAACAAGAGCTGCTCAGGATTTTGGGTGCCATGCATTTATTACGTATCCCTGTCAACAGTGTTGTGTTGGAACCAGCATTGCTCCTATGTTCATGGGCCATCTGTAAACTAGGGTCATGCTTGTTATTAAGTATCCTACCACAAGTTTTTAACTTATTAAATCCACTACTTATTTACTGCCTCCTAGTTCTGCCACTTACTAGGTCTGTGTTCTTAGGCCTTTTATTTAAGTTTGCTGCTGCTCAGTAATTATAGCTTTTTTCATAGGTTGGGAATTAAATGAGTTAATACATATAAAGAAGCTAGATGAGTGCTGGCAGAGAGTGGACACTCAATAGATATTAGCTATTTTTATTTACAGATGAGCAAACTGTGGCTAATATAATTTTAGTAATCCACCATAAATTCCTGCAGCTACTAAGCAATAGATTCTGGATTCAACTTTGTGATGGTCTGCCCCCAAAGTTTCTCTTCCTTCCACTACCTTCCATTTCCTTCCATATTAAGAATGGACATCAGAGATAATAGCAACTTTTTCACTAAGCTCCATCGGTTCTGCTTCACACAGAAGTCCAGGTACTGACACCATTTTCTCTGTGTCAGCAAACATGCTGACATTCTTCATTGGTTCTACTTTACCAGTCAGCCTATTTTTGAATTCCGTGTTGCCTATGGTGGGGAATTATGGTGGTAGATTTTATCTTTGATCAGTCAACGAGCCTGTGATTGTTTCTCTAGAGCTAACCAGTACATAACTACATTCTGCCTCAAATTTATTATCGCCTCTTTCCATTGTGCTGCCTCCCACATCCATGATCAGAAAAGTGACATTGTTGTAAAGAACCTCATGGATATCCCATTTGCAGGACTGTCACGGATCCTTAAAGCCTAGTATTCTAATAGGAAAGATAGTCAATGCTAGATATTCAATCCTCAAATGTGTTTGAACAAAGAGTTTAATAAACCAAGACATTTATTCAACTTTACCTCTTTGATGATGATAAGAATAGATTAGATGGGCAGCAACTTCCCAATGTATCTTGGAACATGTGTGAGGTACTCTGGGAAGCAAAGCCTACTCAAATGTTTCCAGAAACTAGTCCTATCCTGACGTTCTCATTATGGTAGGGTCAGTGAGTATAGCATAAATTTCTATTTGTGTCCATTTAATTTGCCTGACTTCGTTTTTGAAGCAGAACAGTAATCAGAAAATCAATCAGATGGAGGACACAAAAGAAATAGAAATGGAACAAGACAGTCAAGGGAAGGAAATATGTTCAAGAGCCTACAATGTTCCCTGTGTTAGATGCTTTACATGGGTCATTAATAAACTTCCTGTCTTGGGAAGATGAAAGATGAGCTCACGAAAAGAAATCTAACTACATAAAGCAGTCAATGCAGAGTGATGGGGCCCAGGAGGAGCACAGGAGGCTTAAGAGGAGTGAGGGCTTCCTATGGGTTGGCACCTCTTTAGGAAGCCTTCCCTGGCCTCGCAGCCTTGAGTAATGACTCACCCATAGCACAATTCTCTTTAATTCTGTGATCTTGAGCAAGATACATCCTTTCTTTGAGCCTCCATTTCCTCATCTGTAAAATGAGAATATTGGAATAAATGATCTCCAATGCCCATTTTGTTTCTAACATTCTAAAAATTGGCATAAATGATGAAACATTTTATTCCCAAATTTCCTTTTATTGCAGCCATACCACAATTTGTTATGGAGCTATCTTAGGTAAATTCATCTACCAGGGAAGCAAATAAGGACGTTTTCAAAAGGGAAAATAAGAAAGCAGTCCACTGGTGTAAAATAATGCCTCCTCCCTCCCTCCATTATTCATCAGCCACTACATCATATACTTTCCTTCTAGAAACCATTTTTTATGATGTTACCACCTTCTGAAAGACTACAAATGCACTCTGCACTCTAGAACACCACAGAGTTGTGCTCTAGAAGAGAAACCTGGATCTTCTGATGTTTGGATATTTATAGAGAAGATGGGAAGAGAAACAGATTGTCCACCATTTGGGTAACTCTAGGCATTGCCATCAAGGTTACAGCCCTCCTAGCATGAGAAAGCTTGTTGCTGGGCTACCTGAGGGAAAGCCTCTGAGGTCATCCAGCAGACACATTGGCTAGCTTCTGCACATAATATATGACTGGAATTTAAGTTATGAGAAGCGTGGGAGAGTTAGGCAGGAACCAGGTCATGAAGGATTTCATATGCAAAGCAGTGGGGAGTTAAAGTGATCAAATTTCTGCTTCAGAAAGATCAGTCTATTAGCAATTTAGACCAAATATTGGGTGGGGAAATATTTGGCAGATGGTCAACCAGCTAGGAGGTTCTTCCAGTGACACAAAAGAGAAGAAATAAGAGCTTGAACAAGGGGCCAATGAGTACAGGGGGAGGATTTGACAGATGTTAGGGACTAGGGTTGCAGATTTAGCAAATAAAATACAGAATACCCAGCTAAATTTGAATTTCAGAAAAACAGTGAAAAATGTTTTCAGTGTAACTATGTTTGGGGGACATACTTATATTGAAAATTAATTATTGTTTATCTGAAATTTTGATTTACTAGGCATCCTGTATTTTATCTGGCAATCCTATTAGGGAAGTAGACTAGCCAGGTCTTGGGGACTGACTGGATATAGAACGGGAGGTAAGCAAAGGGAGGAAGGAGTTGAGGATGTAGTCCAGGTTTCTGGTTGGGGAACTAAGTGAATGATGGTGCCACTCAGCAGAACATGCTTAGCATAAGGAAGATGTTCTGGAAGTAAAAGTGAACAATTCGGTCATGGGTATGTTAATTTTAAGGTGCCAATAGGACAATTCAGGGAGAAAAGTCTAATGGGCAATTTAAAAAGCAGATATGGAATTCCAAAGGGGAGACAGGGGCTGGAGGAATACATACTGAAGGCACCAATAGTATGTCCATTGGTTTTCTCTCTTTTACCTCGACTCCTCCACGTCAATAAAGATCTGGGTACCAGGAGAGGAGCAATGAACAGGAACCTTCTGAGTGTCAAGGTGAGGAGTATACCAAGTCGCATTGCCTTTCCCCTCCTGTACCCTGCCCTGCTTATAGGGGGGACCTGTTCTGTAAATGTCACATCTCTGCCTCGTTAATAGTGGAAGGCAAGAGCATCCCATTCACATGTCCTCCTAGCTCCTCTAGAGCCACCTTCAAGTCCAGAGAATGGGTTTTAGAAACATCACCAGCAGCATCCGGGAAAGCACGGCATAATCAAATACCTAAACATTTCTTCAGTGAAACATATGAATACTTAAACTACAAATAGCCCCATGCAAGTTCAGCTTAGGTTTTGCAAGCCAATTATTTATGAAAAAAAGTTTTGTTTTCAGAGATTTATGAATTTTAGAATTTCAGCTGGAGGATTATGAAGCTTATTTACATCAAAGATAGCACAACTGCTCAAGAACAAAAAATCAAACAACACAATCAAAAAATGGGCAGGGGATATGAACAGACATTTCTGCAAAGAAGATATATGGATGGCCAATAGACACATGGAAAGATGCTCACCATCACTAATCATCAGGAAAATGCAAATCAAAACTACACTAAGATATCACCTTACACCTGTTAGAGTGGCAAAAATAACCAAAACAAAAAGTCAGAGGTTGTGTAGAAAAAGGAACTCTCATACACTGTTGGTGGGAATGCAAACTGGTGCAGCCACTATGGAAAACAGTATGGAGATTTCTCAAAAAATTAAAACTAGAAATACCTTATGATCCAGCCCTCCCACTACTGGGTATCTATCCAAAGAACTTGAAATCAGCAATTCCAAAAGTCCCATGCACCCCTATGTTCATCGCAGCATTATTTACAATAGCCAAGACGTGGAAGCAACCTAAATGCCCATCAACTAATGATTGGATAAAGAAGATGTGGTATATATACACAATGGAATACTACTCAGCCATAATAAAAGACAAAATCGTCCCATTCACAACAACATGGACGGACCTTGAGGGTATTATGATAAGTGAAATAAGCCAGACAGAGAAAGACAAACTCTGTACGACTCCACTCATAGGTGGAAGTTAAACACAGAGACAAAGAGAATTGATTGGTGGTTATCAGGGGAAAGGAGGGGTCGGGGGAGGGCACAAAGGGTGAAGTGGTGCACCTACAACATGACTAACAATAATGTACAACTGAAATTTCACAAGGTTGTAAACTATCATAATCTTAATAAAAAGTTAAAAAAAAAGATAGCATAACTGAACAATCCTTTTTTACTTAATATCATTCCATATTGGTCCATAAAAAGTCTCCTCTTTCTTTTGTTTGTCCTCCTTTTTACAGGGAATAGTATTCCCTTTATTGTTGAACAATAAATGTAATAATGTATCACCCATTTATATCTATTTTGATTGTCTCTAATGTTTATTACAATTAATGCCCTAAAACCTCATAAATATTTCATGCATGAGTGAGTATATCTGAGATAAGTCTCTAGAAGTGGAATTACAGGGTCAAAGGGTATGTACATTTGTGATGTTGATGGTTACTATCATAAATACAACCCATCCACAGATGTGGCACAATTTCAACTCCTACCAGCATAGTATGAAAGGACCTTTTTTGTTTCCCATTTCCTTGCTGTGACGTTGTGGACCTGTTTACCCTCTGGTGTGTTTCCCTTCCCCTGCTCTATACATCCCCGTCAACTGTATGTCCCAAGTTCCCATGTCAGCTGGACTTAGTCAATGGAGGCAATGGCAGGAGAATGGAGGGGAGGGGGGAGGGAAATCCATGGCATTTCCCCTCTTGCAGGGCAATCTCCAGGTTTTGTGGTGTCTGTGGCTTAAAAATTCAGGAGTTCTAATTAAAAAAATAAATTTAAAAATTAAGAATTCAAAATTAGACACAAAAATAAATATTTAAAATGTGAAAGGAAAATGCCAACAGCTACAAATTTTTAAAACTTTACAAATATCACAACACAAAATGTTAAAATTAATATTTTTATTAATTATCTACCAAGCATATATGTTTAATATCTATTCCTTCAGTGTTTTTGGCTGCCTACTCTTCGATCTCCTCTTCATATGATAATTATTTTGTGATTATTTGTACAGAGATAATAGAAAGATAATTCAATATCTTATCATAGTTGATCAAAATTTGCTTTATTACTGATAGTTTAAAATACTTCATCTTCTCAACTCATTATTGGTAATGTCATTAAATTTTTTGGATTGTTGTGAATTTTGGGAAAGCCTCTTTCAAGTTGCTTCCTTAAATGAGCTGAAAAGCTTTGAAAACATTTACCTTAGATTCACTTCTAACTCTGTATATGTTAAAATTTGTTTCTCCTCCACTGCTCATGTACTTTCCCTGCCAGGAAGCACGTGACAAATTCAGAGCACAATAGGAGCTCTGCTCCTACTCTTTTGTATAATGTCTCCTGTTGAGTTAGGATGGAGGATATTCCTACAAACTATTCCTATGCCAGGGCAGCTTGGAACAACCTAATTATACACATAAGTCACTGTGAAACACAAAAATATATCCCAATAAACCAAAAATAAACATATTTTCAGCTCATCATCTCTTTAGTCTGAGCCCCAAAATGTCCATAACCATTCTGTCACCATCTGACATGAAGGGAAATGTGAAAGGAAGAAAACTGAGTGAAAACAAGCAGCAGCATTAACTGATTACAGTTACAATATCTTAATTTTACAAAAACATGTGACCCTGATCACATTCCCAGGGCCTTAGAGAGCAAATGAGAGGCGTTTAAGCTCAGCCTTCATTGCCCCACCCTCCATCTGCTTCTGGCTCCTCCCTCTGTGCCTCAAGGAGCATCTCTGGCAAAGCTGCATCTGCTCTATGGCTACAGCTTCCACCAGACAGGCCAACCACAGTTCCAGATTCCACCACGTGACTCTGGCCCTGGAAGTCCTGTAACACTTGCCCAGGAATGGTGGTGGCTTCCCACTACTTCTGATTTCTGTTGTCTCATTCTTGTGTCTTTCATCTCCCTTGATGGATTCCCTGTAATTAAACTCTGTCTTACTTAAAGTGATTTCTATTCTCCTGTGTTGACTCTAACCAATACTGTTCTTAGTACTAGATATGGGCCCAGGAAATAGACCTCAAAATAAGATTCTGGAATAGAGTTACTCTATTTGTGTGTGTGTGTGCGAACACAATCATGACCTCCTTGAAGATGGAAAATGAGATCTTAGTAAAGTGTGCATGCAATACGTCACCTGTGGTTACTTTGGATTAAGTTCCTGTCAAAATCATTATTTTAGGAAACCAAATAGTTGCTAAATTGTTACACTTGTCCAGTAAGGAAATAATGATGATTACAAAAAATGTGGAGTGACGCAACTACTTTTGACAGCACTAGGGAGTTTATAAGGGGGAAAACATTAGGAAAAAAGGCCTGTTTTTAATAGGGATCTATCTGTGGGCAATCATAAATAACAACTGGCAATCTTATAGTGCATCTATGCTGGACAAGCTAAACATCAGAATGCCTAAAGCGTCCATATTTCCCTTCTAAGTTGCTTTATAAATTATTTTCTAATGATTTATATTTTAAACTTTTGTACTAAAGTAAAACATAGAAAATGATAACTTATCACAAAATGGACACACTTGTAGAACCAGCATCCAGGTCATGAAATAGCTCATGGCCAGCACTCCAGAATCCATCTCCCAAATATTACCCCTCCCTCCTTCCCAACTATCTCGGCTTCTATCACTATCTAGTAAGAACTATCTAGGTTTCTCACACTACAGATTAATTTTGCCTGTTTTTGAAATTTGTATAATTGAGATCCCACAGTAGTTATTCTTTGGATCTGCCTTTTTTTATTCAACATTTTGTTTGTGAGGTTGATCCATGTTTTACGTGTATTTGTAGTTTGTTCATTTTCATCACTGTGCAATATTCTCTTATGAGATTACCACAAGCTACATATCTATTCTATAGTTGATGAACATTTGGGTTGTTTCCAATTTCTGATTATTACAAATAATACTATGAACATTCCTGTATACACAATACACTCATTTCTATTGGGCACATAGCTAGAAGTTGAATTATTGGGTCTTAAGATTATGCATGTGTTCGACTTTAGAGATATGAAACAAGTGATTATAAGAATTTATATTTCCACCAGCAATGTCTGAGTTTTCAGTGTTCCATATGGTTACCAATACTTGATGTATAAAAAATTTTTTTTGCAGAATTTATTTTATTACAGCACTACTTATTCATGTCACTCAGAGCATCCAAAGATTATAAGAAATACCAATTTTAAGTAAGCACACAAGCCAGTTTGTTGCCTAAAAATTTAGTAGAATGTCCCTTATTGTTTTTTACCTATTTAAATTTTTTCGAGTTTTACTGAGATATAATTGGCATATAACATTGCATAAGTTCAAGAGGTACAACGTGATGATTTGATACATGTATATACAGCAAAATGATTACCACGATAAGTTTAATTAATGCATCCATCACCTCATATAATGACCATTTTTGTGTGTGTGTGATGAGACCGTTAAGATCTACTCTCTTAGCAACTTTCAAGTATACAATATGGTGCTGTTAATTATAGCCATGCTATACATTAGATCCCCAGAACTTATTCATCTTATAACTGGAAGTTTGTACCCTTTGATCAGTATCTCCCTATTTTCCCCACCCCCTAGCCCCTGGCAACCATCATTCTACTCACTGTTCCTATGAATTCAGCTTTTTTAGATTCCACATGTGAAATCATACAGTATTTGTCATTCTCAGACTAGTTTATCTTCCTTAGCATAACGCCCTCAAGGTCTATCCATGTTGTGGCAAATGGCAGCATTTCCTTCTTTTTATGGATGAAAAATATTCCACTGCATATGTGTATATATATATGCACCAAATTTTCTTTATCCATTCATCTGTCAATGGATACTTATGTTGTTCCATGTCTTGGCTATTGTGAATACTACTGCAATGAACATAGAGATGAAGATATCTCTTTGAGATAGTGATTTCATTTCCTTTGAATATATACCCAGAAGTGAGATTGCTGGATCATGTGACAGTTCTATGTTTATTTTATTTTTTTGCTGAGGAAGATTGGCCCTGAGCTAACATCTGTTGCCAATCTTCCTCTTTTTGCTTGAAGAAGATTGTTCCTGAGTTAACATCTGTGCCAATCCTTTTCTATTTTTTGCATGTGGGATGCCACCACAGCATAGCTTGATCAGCAGCGTGCAGCTTGGTGCCCAGGATCTGAACCCATGAACCCCGGGCCACTGAAGAAGAGCATGCGAACTTAACCAGTATGCCACTGGAGCAGCCCCTCTATGTTGAATTTTTTGAGGAATTTTCATACTGTTTTCCATAGTGGTTGTGTCAATTTACATCCCCACTAGCAGTGTATGAGGGTTCCTTTTTCTCCACATCCTCATCAGTACTTGTTATCTCTCATCTTTTTGATAATAGCCATTCTAAACAGGTATGAGGTTATATTTTATTGCGGTTTTGATTTGCATTTCCCTGAGAATCAGTGATGTTGAGCCCTTTCATGTACTTGTTGGCCATTTGTATATCTTCTTTGGAAAAATGCCTATTCAAGTCCTTTGCCCATTTTTTAATTGGATTATTTAGGTTTTTTGCTATTGAGGTGTAGTAGTTCTTTTTCATTGGTCACCTTCAGGTATCATGAAAACCCATACCCCTAACCACAGTCGATTGAACCAGAGGGTGGGCAACTAACTCAAAGATATTTAAACCTGAGGCCAACGATCTGACTAAGAAGAGATCTGGAATATAAGCATTATCCAAACAAGAAGAGTGATTAAGTGGATCAATCAAATTTGCTAGAAATTTGAACTGGAGCTTTGGGGAGATCATCAGTTAGTTACCAGCTGATGCTTAAGCCAACAGATACTCAGAAAGAGAGAGAAAGAGTCTCCATAGCCTGAAGAACTAGAGCAGGGATTCGTGCCTTCTTAAGACAGGACAATCTCGTGAGTGACTGTCTAGTTGCTGTCTCCATAAAGGTTGACTACTGCAGTTCATGTTTTTTTTGGTGAGGAAGATTGCCCCTGAGCTAACATCTGTGCCCATCTTCCTCTGTGTTGTATGTGGGATCCCACCACAGCATGATTTGATGAGCAATGTGTAGGTCCATGCCTGGGATCCAAATCTGTGAACCCCAGGCTGCCAAAGTGGAGCGCACAAACTGAACCACTACACCACTGGGCCAGCCCCGTAGTTCACGCTTTTTTTAGTGAAAACTGATAATAAAGATTCTTCTGGTTTAATGTGAGGGCTGGCTCTGTGATTGAGATTCCTATATACCTTACCTCCGTGTGTGTCCATGATGGGCCACCATTATTATAGTAACTCGAGAAAGTTTCCATTCACTGCAACCAGAAGAATTCACCAAAAACAATGTCCTTCTAAACCTCATTCTATGCATATGTATGTGTTTTTTTTTTTTACAAAATCAGATCATATGATACAAGCTGTTTATGTTCTGATTGTTTGATTTAACAATATATTTTAAATTTCTATCTATAACAATTAATGTGTATGCACAGCATTTTCAGTGTTTAGAGTATCCATTATGTGGATGAACTGTAACTTATTTAACAATTGCCTTTTTTTCCCTTTCTCTTATTGTTTGCTGCTGGTATAACAAATAATGATGCAATAAACACGCTTGTTCATACATCTACATATCCTAATATGATTATTTCCTTTGGATAAGTAACCAGGAGTAAGCCTTCTGGATTAAAAAAATATGATCATTTATAAGACTTTTGAATCATATTCTTAAAATGCTTTCCAGAAAGTTATTAACAACTGCATTCTCAACAACAATGCATGAGAATGTCCATTTGTATGACAAAAATAGTTTGCCTTAGGATCTCACTCTCTCTGGGGAGCATCCCCAGTTGCATACATACATACATATGCAGACATATCCCCAGTCGACTATGTACACCAAGGGAGGCCTATTATTGAGGGAGCAATTTGGAGATGAATAGGTTTATTGAACATGAACCTGCTAAGTGGCTGGTCAAATTTTCAGTAATTTGATGGATTAAAACTTGCTGGAGACACTTATTTCTGCACACTTTTTAGGAAAAATAGTATACACTTCCTGGAGGGATTACCGTAGTGTCTTTCATATACAGGTTTTGCTTTCCTATATACTTTGAAATTTCTAGCAAACGTTTACTTTCCTTCCAAGATATATTTCTAAGTAGTAAAAGACAAAATGAGGCATTGTTAACATAAGAATATTTCAATTGTGTGAATGCATGGAAATATGTGGAAAAAATACGTATTTGTATAAATAGTATCTGTGTGTGAAAGAAAGAGTGTATACTTGATAGGTCTAAGAAGCAGTGGATATGGTGGAAAGAATGCTGAACTAGTAATCAAAAAACTAGACCCCGTTCCCTAAGAACTTTGTGAACTTGAGCAAATTACTTGACCTTTATGAGTCAATAAAATAAAAGAACCAAGCAATAGGATACTTTCTAGCTTTTAGGTTATAAGAAATGAATCAGGCAATGCATATTAGAAGGTGATTGCAGCTATGAATTTCTTGAGAGAATTCAAAAAGTTTCAATGATTTAATTTGTGATCTGTGAAAGTTATGACTTAAGAAGTTGTCATTCTAGGTGACCTGACAAAAGCCGCATGTGATGGCTGACAATGAGCAAGAAGACTAAGCATCAACTCTGTGGTCCCACAGTGGCACTGGCATTACTCAGGCATTGCTATTCTCACTCAGTGAGAATCCTGACAAGAAGGCTGCATGAGTCCTCGAGACTACTGTTTGAATTTAGTCCTGAAAATGTTAAAAAGCATGTAAATAGAAGATCCATTTATCTTCTTTCTAAATGAGGAGTCATACACTGGGAATTAAATTTGTATGCTAGAAGACAAAAAGGTTGACAATACATTTGTGATGGCTGGACCTTCTTTGGCAGTAACCGTAGAAAAAATTAAAGGAGGAAGTTGAGCAGTCAACAAGCTCATGAAATTCACTAGAGATCAAAACAGTCGTTTTTGGCACTTTAAAGGCTTTCCTCGTATTTTCTGAGGTTATTTAACCTTCCTGCCAGTCTTAACTGTGCATAAATATTTTTGTGGCTTTGAAATTACCATCTTAATGGCATATAGATGCTATACGGTGAACAACATGAAGTGTATAAATATTCATATCAGTCAAGATGCTGTCACACTTTAGACAGGATGGGATCTCCAAAATTAAAATATAAAAAGAATAATTCCATTTCCCTCCGCTTTTGTCTTTTTCTTCAAACTTAAATGAATAATGAGGATAAAGAAGTGGACCCTGAAATTTATATCAAGGTTCAGGTGTAAGAAATTAAAACTAAAGACCAGTTCAACCCCGACAGTTTAATTTACTTCTCTTAAGATCTTTAATACTAAACTTATCAGTTCTTTCTGTTAGGCATTAACTTGTTAAATGAGTCTTAATTATACATAAGCAGATGGAGATTTGAATTAAAATTACCTTACACTCGAGTGGCTCTAGTTCATTATAACATATCTTCCTCTTAATCATTTAGGCAGTCTTATCATCTTTCATATAGAAAGTTATTAAAATATTCCAATTTCCATATTTCTTCAGATACAGCCACTATTAAATGGCAAGTAATGCACATTAGTAGGTGACTTATACCATCCAAGAATTGGTGAATTATTCATGTCAGGATCAATTTTTGTGCTTTTCTGTCATCTGTAGCATTTTCTTTTAAATACTTTATGTTTACTTGATACGTGGAACCTCACCTCATTTAATTTTAAGTACCAATTTTAATTCCATTCCATTTTCAGAGGGATGATGAAAAAAGACACCATCAACTTTATTCTGTACCTTGGTTACTCAGAGTCCAGAATGTGAAAGTACAGGCGCATGTTCCTTGAAAACTTTCATAAAATGATCAAGACTGAGTACTTCTTAATCACTTCAGCCTTCAAAAAGACCACTGCATTCCAATGTAATGTACCTGTGGAAAGAAATACAATGCTTAAAATTAGCTCCCATTCTGCTAAATATTAAGAAACATAACTCAGTAGTAATTTTACCCCTGGAAATTAATATTTCTTGACAACCAAACCTAAGATTTGTTCTTTTTCAAAGTTGCTAAGGATGTTGAGGATGCTCCACCCAGATTTTGTTCTAAGGCTGATAAGTTCAGTGTACAAGAAGGCTAACTTGGGCCAAGTAGTAGCATTTTAGCATTCCAGAAAGTGAGAAATTTACAACTATTCCCATAGGAAACTTCTTGAGAAAATTTCAAAGCCCGACACTGCCATGCCTTCCTTCAGAAGTAGAATTCCCCTTAGGCTGTTATTTTACCCAAGTAGTCAATCAGTATTCAATAATGTTCTGTTCCAGAAGCGTCACTGGATTTACAGGCAGCAATGACAGTGGCAACAGAATCAAACTAGACAGCTGACAAGAGTGGAAGATCCTGAGTCTTGGCTGAGTCATCAAGACAAAAGTTCAGTCAGTCTTGTCAAGCATTCTCATATTTTATTTATAAAACGAAGCGGAATATCATCCTTTACATTTGACAAAACTCAATATTCAGCACAACTCTCTCTGCGCTGCTTAGCCTGCGTTGAGTGAAGACAAATGATGAGTCTCAAACCCACACGTAATTTGAAAAGTAAACTGGGTCTTGGGATCTCAGTAATCTGTACAAAAGAACAGTGATTCTGAGAGACTACTTCTTTTAATGAAAGGAAACCTTTCTCCAACCAGCAGGCAAGAGTTATGTTTATTTTTACTTGCAGCATATTAGCAGTTTGGCATCACAGCTTGCTAATGCATGTTTCTATAGGAATGTAAAGTATAAAGTATAATCGCATTTGCACCTTGAAAGCAAGTATTGAGCATATAAGATGTGATAGAGGCATTAATTCCATGATGCTTTGTTGCTTTCTTAAGCAGAGCATCTACTTGTAAACACACACACACACACACACACACACACACACACACATATTCTTTTCGTCAGTCCTCATGGAAATAGAGATAAGAGGTGTTTTCGAAACAGGCCTGTTTTTTGATCTTTTTGTATTTGTTTATTTCACCTACTGTCATATAGTACCGAGTTACTTGAAAAACCATAAATGTAATGTGCTAGCAAAAGCAATTTAAATTGATCAACAATCTTTACAGGCTTTGAAACCCATCCAACCAGGACAGCTCCCTGCCAAGGGTGGTGGATTTAAACATGGTCACTTCTCCACAGAAAGCCCATACACTGTTTGGGAATCCTCCAGCCAGCTCATGCTCTAGACTCCAACTAATTAAGTTTTTGCTTACCGCCATTGAAAGCTTCAGTCAGGTATAATTAAAACTGAGCCAATGACAGCAGTGGCATTTGTCAGAATCATCTGGTGGTTCAAATACCAGTTCTGACAGAAATGTCAAACTGATAGCACTCCCATCTTCCCAGTGCATGCAAGGGAAAAGCAGGAAGGACTTTTATTATAAATGCCTGGCTGATAACCTTTTGAATCCCAGAACACCAAATGCCTCTCATGAAATTTCATTATCCTGGAAAAGAACTCAGCTCATAGATGCTCCTTTCCCATGAAGTAAACTCAATATAACTCGATGGTCTTTAGTTCTGCTAGGTCTTTCAGGGAATTTTGAAATAAACAGAACATAACAGAGTCATGTGGAAAGGAATATTCTAGTTGTAGAGGCATCCATCACCTAAGTGAAAATTTCTTAAATTAAAACCATTGTTACCAATCAAATTTCTAGATGCATTGTTAGATTTGAGCTTTGTCTTTTGTTTCAGTGATAAAAGATCACCCGAAACTAATGAAGGCACCATCCTGAAAGGGGAGAAGCCACAACCCTGTAGCCCAAACCGTCATTGACTAATTTTATGATTACCTACCATAGCTCCTGGTGGGGCTCAGCACATGTTTGGTGAGTTAAAGAGTGAACGAATGAATCAACAAATGAATATCCCACACATTCCCAAGAATACAATTTCTAAATCACAAAATGAAAGTGATCATGGGGAGAAGATAACTTTATGATTATTTTTTTGAGGTGAGAAAGACAGAGATGGAAAGAAGTGATTTGTCTTCCTTCTCTTTCTACATGAGTGCATGGTATTGACGATTGGATAAAGTGATAAATATAAAACTCCTTCATAAGTCTGATGGCACAGAAAAAATTATTTTGTCCACAAGCCAAACAATAGCAAATATAAAATGGTTAAGTTGAAACACTTGAGCTCAGGCATCTTGAAAGTTTTAATGTTGTACATAAGGCATGTCATGACTGCATATTTTTGTCTACCTTGTGATATGTTTCTTACTTAGAGCCCAAGAAGAAGTCTTGTGTTCTATGAGAAAGATTCTGAACTCCCACCTTTGCACGCACATGTAAACTATAGAGATGGGAAACAGGTTGGAGACAGCTGCAAAGGCACAGAGCTACAACCCAGATAAAAAGTCAAATAGACACCATTATACTTGGCACACTGAGATACTCAATAAATACTTGTTGACTGATAGAAAGAAAAATAAAAACAGAAAAAAGGAATTTGTTTAGAACAGAGCTCATTAAGCCTTTCAAGAGTAGAAGGTGAGATCCTAGGTCATAGATGGAAAGAGACAGGTGATGACTCTCCGTAGGATAAAAACAGGAAATGTGGAAATGTGGAATTGGAGGGAGAGAGGTTCTGGAAAGAAAGGAGAGCGGATGAGAACGGTCAGAGCCACACAGTAGGAAGTAGGAACCTCTGACAAGAGTTGGCCAGTGAGAAAATTCTTAGTGATCAAGGGGCTGAAGAAATTTTGAGAACAAGGATCTCAAAAGGTTTTAAGATTTTTGCTTTTTTTATTCCTTTAACTCCTCGGTCAACCCAACCAACCATCAGTAAGGTCTACCACACACACTGAACAGGATAGATTAAAACAGCGGGCCCCATCTAGTTTTACATGCACCAGAGGGAAGAGAACACTCTTGGAAGGTTGAGTGTGAATAAAATCAAGAGTTCAATGGAAGCAGAAGCTCAGACCCAGAAATGAGCATGAGGATATAACCCCCTAGGAAATTATGGAAATATATGGGCAGGAATTGGATTTCTTAAAAACATATGAGAGTATTGAATCAATAGTGTATTAAAAAAAGACCTGAGTGGTTTAAACTAATACCTGGGGTTTGCAGTCAGTAGTTTAATTAATTAATTGAGTCATATCTCAATTATCTTATGTATTTTTCATATAGTCCTTTATTTAATCGCCCCCACCCAGAATTGTTACACATCAATGTTCTCCAAAATATTTTGCAAGAAAGACCAGTCCTTTATGATATCAGATATCTTTTAAAAAGAAAGAAACAAAATCAAAAACAGTTGGGAAGGGTATTTTAATTCCTTTGTCAAACTAGTTTGTAGATGCTAAGATCAAAATAATACATGATTCTTCACAGCAGGGTTTCTATGAAAGACTTAAGTATGCTAATCTCCAAAAGAGGGATTATATTTAGCAGTGTTACCTAAACATATTTGCCCATGGGCTCCAATTTTCCATGGAACATCTTAAAAGATTCATCAGTGTTCTTTGAAAGACTAGCCAGTGTTCACTAGATCATCCCATGAAAAAGAGATTAGCAACTTCGGGGCCATGGATGCCTTTGAGAATACCTTGAAAGCTTTAGAATCTTTCCCAAAAAGCCACCCATTCATACAAAAAAAAAAGTCTACATATTACTTTGGAACAGGAGTAGGGAGTAGGAGGTCCTGAAATTCAGAGAATTTTTAGATATTCAGAGGATATTCATTATATAAGTATGTCACAATTTATCCATTCTACTTTGATGAACACTTGGGTTGTTTCCAGTTTTTGTTTATTAAGAATAATGTTGCTATGAACATACTTGAACACATCTTTAGGTGCACAAATGTACACATTTCTGTCGCAAAAATGAAGTGTAGAATTACTGGGTTATAGTCTGTGTATGTTCTACTTTAGCAGACATTGCCAAATAGTTTTTCAAAGTTGTTGAACCAATTTACACTTCCACCATCAGTGACAGGCATTTCATATACTCTCCTTGCCAAAATCTTTGGCAACACTCCATATCCCACTCAGCAATGCCAGTTATTTTGATTTTAGCCATTCTGGTGGGTATATAGAAATGTATCATTATGCATTTAATTTTTATTTCCTCAATAAATAACAATAAATAACTGAGCACTTTTAGTATGTTTATTAGCCAGTTGGATATCCTCTTTAATGAAGGGCCTGTTCATTAGTTGTGCGTATGTTTCTCTTGCGTTGTCCATAGTTCTCATTCATTTGAAGAAGTTTCCTTATATAATATGACATGAACCTTTTGTTGGTATGTGTACTGCAAATATCTTCTATTTATGGCTTACCATTTTTGCTCTTTCAATAGTGTATTTTGAAAGCGTGAATCTGATCAATGATCTCCTCAAGTGCCCAGGTTGAAAACCCTTCAGTTGCTCCCAACGCACTTTGAAAGATCCCCTTGGCTGCGGTGAGTTGGTGGAGAAAGATGAGGAGTTCATTGGATGGTGCCAATCTGACAGCTGCATGGACAAGGGCCAACATTTGAACTGAAAAACACTGCTCAGGATCCTGGCCAGAGGAACATCATCTCGAATGGAGAAGAATCAGTTCCTACTGCAGTCCTCACGTGAGCCGGTAGGCAAACACAAAGCCATTTATTTGGAAAGGCCTAACCCACCTGCACCATTTCAAGTAGAGAGATAATTTGTTGCCCCAGTTTGCTGAAAACCTTTCTAGTTACAGCGTTTAAAGTCCCAAACCTGGGGAAACTCCTCAGTCTGGGCAAATGGGGACAGTTAGTCACTCTAATTTCAGGACCAGGCCTGCTGTGCCAAGGAGGGAACACCTACACCCCTTCTGTTTAGCATTTCATTAGAATGTACCAGGCAACAACAACAACAAAAAGTATCTTTTGATAAATATAAGTTCTATTTATATGTAATCTAATTTATCAATCCCTTTCTTTGTGGTTAGTGCTTTACCAGTACAGTTGAAGTCAATTCATACCCTATGGTAATGAAGATGTTCTCCTCTGTTATCTCTCAGAATCTTATTTTTTGTTTACCTTTCACATTTAGATCTGCAATCTACCTGGTATTATTTGTCTATATAGTGTGAAGTAGGGATCAAGTTTGGTGGGTTTTTCCCCATAAACATATCTGACTGTTTGATAATTATTTATTGAAAAGAACATACATTTCTCACTCTGAAATCCCACTTTTTTATATGTGGGTCAGTTTCGTTGTCTTTTGTTTATCCTTATACCAAGATCACACCATCTGGATAGCGTAGCTTTGTACGTCTTTGTATCTAACAGATCTAGTAGTATAACTTGACTTTCATTCTTCAGGGTACTCCTAGCTTAATTTGCCCATCAGCACTTTCATAAAAATGTTCCAATCAGCTTGTCACTTCCCACCAAAAGAAAAAACATCCAGGTTTTAATTGGCATTTCACTGAATTTATCCTTTTGGAGTGACTTGATCTCTTTATAATATCAAACTTTCTAATTCATGAACATGATATATATGGTTCTTTTTCAAAAATTTTACTTGGATTTATTCTAGATATTTCATATTTTCAGTGTCTTTGTATATCATTCTTCAACATCGTTTTTTGAATGGCATTTTGCTTGTAATGGCGAAACTAATTTATTTTTGTATATTGATTTCATATCCAACGAACTTGCTAAATTTATTAACTATAATAGTTTACTTGTAGATTCTTTGGGATTTTCTATGTATGTAATCATGTTGCTTGTGAATAATGCCAATTTTATATCTTACTTTCCATCTCTCACACTCCTTATTGTTTTCTTACTTTTCACACCAAATAAAACCTCTAGTACAATGTTAAACAGAAATAATACAGTCATGTGTCGCTTAACGATGGGGAAATGTTCTGAGAAATGCATTGTTGGACGATTTCATCATTGTGCAAACATCAGAGTGTACTTACACAAACCTAGATGGTATGGCTGCTACACACCTAGGCTGTATGGTACTAATCTTACGCAACCGCGGTAGTATATGTGGTTCATCATTGACAGAAATGTCATTATGCAGCACATGACTGTAGCGGTCCTCCCTTCTTTGTTCCCAGCCTACAGGGAAAGCCATTAATATCTCACTATTAATGTCACATGTTTGCTGTAGATTTGAAGAGTTCTTTAGGTAATCTTTATCAGACAGGAAAGTTCATTTCTATTCCTATTTTAATAATTGTGTTTAATTACAAATAATGTTCAATTTAATCAAATGCTTTTTTGTGTGTGTATTGAAATAATCGTATGATTTTTCTCCTTTATTCTATTAACATGTTAAATCAAGTAACTTTCAAATGTCCAAAGAAACTGTGATCCTGAAATAATCTCAATTTTGTCTTGAGTATTATCCTTTCTGGACTTGGTTTTGTAATATTTTACAAGGAATTTTGCATCTCTATTCATTAAAAAGATTGGTCTGTAACTATCCCTTCTTATAATGTTATTACGGTATGTCTTCATAAAGTGAGTTAAGAAGTGTTGCCACTTTTTCTGTTCTCTGGAATATTTTTCTTTAAAATTGACATTATTTCTTTCTTAAATGTTTGATAGAATTCAACAATGAATACATTTGACTTGGAGTCCTGATTGTCGGAAGGCTTTTATTTATAAATTCAATTTCTTTAATAAATATAGAATTACTTCTGAGTATGTGCAAACTTTTTTCTAGGAATTTGTCTACTTCATTTAAATTTTTAAATATATTTGTCTAAAGGGCTTCAAAACATTTTATTATCTTTTTTAACATTTGTAAGATCTATAACAATATCCCCTTTCATGTTTCTAATATTGATAATTTGGGTTTCCTTTAATTTTTTTCATCAGACTTGTCAGGGGTTTATCAATTTTATTATTCTTTTCAAGAAACCAAGTTCGTCATTGTTGATAATCTCTATTATACATTGGTTTCCTCTTCCCTCTTTTTTTGTGTATGACGTACAAGAACCATTTTATTATGCCCACTGATTATGTGGGTCAGAAATTCAGACAGATCACAGTTGGTATGGCTTCTCCTCTGCCCAATGTCTGGGGTCTCACTGGGAAGACTCAAAGGTGGGGGCTGAAGTAATTTGAAGGCAGATGCACTCACAAGTCTGGAAGTTGATGCAAGCTGTCATTTGGGACCTGAACTATAGCTGTTAGTTGTCACACCTACATGTGGCATCTCCATGTGGCTAATTAGGCTTCCTTGCAACGTGGCAGCTGGGTTCCAAGAGCAAGTGTCTAAGAGAACCAGGTGGAAATTCTGTTGCTTTAAAAAAAAACAATAACAGCTTTGTTGAAATAAAATTCACATTCCACACAACTGATCCATTTAAAGTGTACAATTCAGAGGACTGGCCATGTGGCCAAGTGGTTAAGTTTGCACACTTTGCTTTGGCGGCCCAGGGTTTCCCCGGTTCAGATCCTGGGTGCAGACACGGCACCACTCATCAGACCATGCTGAGGTGGTGTCCCAAATAGCACAACCAGAGACACTCACAACTAGAATATACAGCTATGCACTGGGGGGCTTTGGGGAGAAGAAGACGAAAAAAAGAAGACTGTCAACAGATGTTAGCTCAGGTGATGATCTTTAAAATAATAAAAAATAAAGTGTACAATTCAATGGTTTTACTGTATTCACAGAATTGTGCAACAATCACCATAATTAATTTTAGAAGATTTTTGTTTGTTTTTTGGGGGAAGATGAGCCCTGAGCTAACTACTGCCAATCCTCCTCTTTTTGCCATCTTCCTCCACTTTATGCATGGGACACCTACCGCAGCATGGCTTACCAAGCGGTGCCATGTCTGCACCTGGTATCCGAACCGGCGAACCCCAGGCTGCTGAAGCGGAAGGGGTGAACTTAACCGCTGCACCACCAGGCCGGCCTCAGAACATTTTTATCTCTACAGAAAAAAAATAATTCCTTATCTTCCTCCAATCCTCCCATCCCTAGGAAACAACTAATTTACTTTCTGTCTCTATAGATTTGCCTATTCTGGACATTTCACACAAAGTGAATCATACAATATGTGGCCTTTGGGTCTGCCTTCTTTCACTTAACATAATTTTCTTTAAGATTCATCCTTGTTGTAGTACATATTAGGATTTCATTCCTTTTTATGGCCAAATAACATCTCATTGGATGGATATACCACATTTTACTTATCCATCCATTAGTTGATGGATATCTGAGTTGTTTCCAGTTTTAGGCCATTATGAATAACGCTGCTGTGGACAATCATATACAAGATTTTGTGTGGACTATGTTTTCATTCCTCTTGGTTGTATACCTAAGAATAAAATTGCTGGAACATATGGTAATTTATGTGTAAACTTTTGAGGAACTGCAGACTGTTCTTTAAAGTGCTTTCATCATTTTACATTCCTACCAGCCCTGTATAAAGGTTACAATTTCTCCACTTGCTAACATTTGTTTTTATTAATCATTTTGCTGCTTGTTCTGTCAGTTACTGAGAGAAAAAGAAGTGTTAAAATTTCCCTCTATGACTGTGTTTGCAACTTTTTCTATTTTTTGTTCTATCAGTTTTTTTTGTATGTCTTGAGGCTATATTATTGGGCCCATACAAATTTAGAATTGTTATTCTTTTGGGTAGAAGGACACATTTATGTTCCTCTTTATCTCTAGCATTTCTTCTTACTTGAAGTTTACTTTGTTTGATATTATTATGATGATACAAGCCGTCTTTAGTTAGTATATGAAAGTTATCTTTTCCATTCCTTCACCTTCAATTTTTACATAATCTATACTAAACAGCATATTGCTAGATTTTCTTGTTTTATCCAGTCTATTATATCAAATATTATCTTTGAGTTTTAATAGGAATATTTAGCCCTGTTATTTCAAATATAATTACTGACATGCCTGGTATTAAATCTATATCTTATTACTTGTTTTCTGTTTGTCCCACTTTTTCTATGTCACATTTTTTTCTCTTGCCTTCACTGGAATAATTTATTACTGGCATTATTTTCTCCTATTAAGTTATATTATTGTATTTACTATTTTATTCCTTATTATCCCAGAGGTTACAATGTGCATTATTGACTTGTTCAAGTCTGATTGAACGTACCACTTCCCAAACAACGGAAAGAACTTAGAACATTTTAACTCCATTTACCCAGCTCCTATTTTTATGTTACAGTTTATGTGTATTATTACATATATTTTTAATGGCTAATTACATTGTTTTTGTTGTTTTAATCAATCATTATTTATATAGACTTATCCACGTATCTACCCTTTTATTGATCTTCATTCCTTTTTACACCTCTCTGTTCTATCTGGGATAATTTTCCTTTCACCTGCATAAATCCCTTTTCTGTTTTCTTTAGTTCAGGTATACTGATGAAGAATTCTCTCTTTTTTTTTTTTTTTCACTATTTCCATTTTGCCTTTATTTTTTTGACAGCTTAATTGAAGTATAATTGACCCAAAAAAGCTGAAGATATTCTGTTTATAGCGTGCAATTTGATAAGTTTTGACATATATATACATGCATGAAACCATACCGCGATAAAGACAATGAACATATCCATGAATCTCAGAAGTCTCCTTATGCCCCTTTGTATTATCTCTCTTCTGCTCCTAAACGCCCTCAAATCCCAATCAATCACTTATCTGCTCTCTGTCACATTAGCTTGCATTTTCTAGGGGTTTATATACATGGAATCATGCAAGTATGTTTTCTTTCTTGTCTGGCTTGTTTTACTCAGCATAATTATTTTAAGATCATCTATTTTCATATATGTTTCAGTAGTTCCTTAATTTGAAATGCTGAGTAGTATTCCATTGTATGGATATGCCACAAAGCATCTATCCGTTTACCTTTTGATGGACACTTGGGTTGTTTCCAGTTTGAGCCTAATACAAATAAAACTGCTCTGAAAATGGATGTACAAATGTTTATACAAGCATATGCTTTTATTTTTCTTAGGTAAATAGCTGGGAATGGAATGGTTGATTCATATTAAGTATATTTTAACTTTTTGAGAAAGTGTCAAACTTTTCTAAAGTGGTTATTGCATTTTACACTCCCGCCAGCAACGTATGAGAGTTCCAATCCTTCCATGTCCTTGTCAGCACTTGGTATGTGCAGCTGGTTTAATTTTAGCCATTTTAATAGGATTTTAGTGAGATATACTTGTGGTTTAGATGGTCTCTCCTCTAATGACTAATAATTTTAAGCTCCTTTTCATGTTCTTATTTGAAGTTTTTATATCTTCTTTAGTGAAGAATCTGTCCAAATATTTTGCCCATTCTTCATTGGGTTGTTTACTTTTTTATCTTTAATGTTTGAGGGTTTCTCCTCCTCGCTCTGTGGGTTGGAAAGTCTCTCAAGGCATGAAGGTGGGGTAATCATGGGGCTCATTTTATTTGATTCACATCTCTCAGGAATCACTCTTTCATTGCCTTAATGTCTAGTGTCTGCAAAACTTTTTTTTTATTTACTTTGTCCAGTTTTTTGTTGTTGTTTTAGGCAGGAGAGTAAATCTGATTCCTGTTACTTCGTATTGACTAGAAGCAGAAGTTCATATCTGTTTTGCCCTGTTTTAATGCTATGTTTGCTAAACACAAAAATCTTCAGCCCTTTGAAGATAACTTCCTTATGTTCTGGTCTGCATCATTTCTGTTGATAAGTTCTCTCTCAGCCTTATTGCTGCTACATAAAAGATATTATAACACTTTCCTCTGGCTTCTTTTAACTTTTTTTTCTTAGTCTTTGGTATTCAGCAGTATTATTATGATGTGTCTTTATGTAGTTGTCTTCGTATTTATTCTGTTTTGGGTTCGTAGCACCTCTTGAACCTGTTGCTTGATGTCTTTCTTTCCTTTGGACAATTTCCTGATGTTAATCCTTCAAATATTTCTTTCTTCCCTTCTTTCTCTCTCTGTCTTCCCCACCCCTCTCCCTTTTCCCTGGCACCTCTCCCTCTCTCTCTCTTCCCTCTATAATTCCAATTACATATATGTTAGAGTTTTTCTTGACATTTCAAATGCCTCTAATGCTCTTTCCTGAATTTTCCACTCCATTGTCTCTCTTCACTTTAGTCAAGATATTTTCTTCTGATCTGTATTTCACTTGAATAACTCTCTCTCCAGCTGAATCTAATCTGCAGTTAAACACACCCACTGATCTCTTAATTTGGGATACTTATTTGTCAGTTCTAGATTTTCCATTTGAGTCTGGGGAGTGTGTACTTCTGCTCTCTTCTGAAATTCTTCATTGTCATACAATTTCTGGAACTCTTATTAATCACACTCGTTTAAACTACTTTATTATTTGTATTTCTTATGGATCTGTTTCTATAGTTGTTTTTATCTTGGTTTCTGGCCAGTTTTTACCTTTGTACCTTGTTATTTTTTATTCTGGGTCATACATTTTTTGTGAAAAACTATGAAAGAACTTGAGGCTCTGGATGATGTTTTACCCTCCAGAGAGCACTTACTTTTGCTTCTTGAGGAAAGTTAGTTTGGGGGAAGATTACCTTAATAAAATCCTGGATTGAACTAATTCAATGCCAGGTCCTTTACTCCTATTCCCATCCTATGCTCTCTCACCAGGAATTTAAAAGAATTCCTTTAATTAATTCCATGGATTCTCAAAATCTAAGAAGAGATTCTGGGCAGCTAAAAAGAATGACAAATGCCCACCTACCATATTATCTAAAAAATGTAAAGTCTAGGAAAATATGTATTCTATCAAGTCTTAAATATATGTCTAGTTAAATGTATAAAAAAACTAATTTGATCTGTTCATAAATAATGTACCAGTGATTGTCCTGATATCCTGATATGTTGATCAAATGTGTGACTCTAGGTTTTATGCTAAAGAAATGACAGAAGAGCTCCTCGTCATTTTGTATTTTCCTAACTGTGAATCTCAAGTAACACAGTTGAAACAGGGAAAATGCACATTCTTTTCTAGAGCATAAATAGTTAAAGATTATCAGTAGGATCTAGAGCAGTGAATATTAATCTTTTGAGGGGAGATTTGGACTCCTTTTTGGAGCCCATGAAAGCTGTGGACTCTCCCTCCAAAAAGGGAAGCGTACAGTCCACATTTATGTTCAACATTGTGTGTACCATTTTAGAGAGCTTGGAACCCAACTGAAGCTCATGAGTGAGCCCAGTGTTAAGAATTTCTATTCTAGAACAAAGAATATTTGTTTTTTATCTTTAAGAATGAACAAAAAAAATACAGTATTGGAGTTTCATGAAATGCTTTCTTATTCAACATGTTTCAATCATATGTGTCACGGAACCCATATTCCATATTTTGCCTTTTATTTTGTGAAAGAATTGACAATTGAGAGTCACTGGTCGGGGGGGGGAAACTCATTTAATTTTTGTATTTAAAAATATAATAATAACAAACACCAATTCTGCAAACACATGCACTGAAGGAGAGACACCTATCTTCCAGAAAATAGACTTCAGAGACGAATGGGATGGTCAGAGGCAAACCTTCTGGACCACCATAGCAAACAATGAGCATAAGGCTGTGTCTTGCTCACAGACAGTGTTTGTCAGGTCCCTACAGTAACTTCAAACATTTGAATTAGTTGTAGACACTTAGAAATTGGGAAATTTCATGTAAAAATATTTTTTTCTGGCATCTCTTGAAGAGTCAGAAGATATAGACACAATTGGCCCACACTTCTATGTAGCAACAATCAACAGGGGCTGAGTAACCACTACCTGTTTTCACAGTTCAATCACAATCTCCAGAAGCACCTACTTCATTGTTTCACTCATTTCTAGTACACGGCTGGCCTTAGTAGGCATTGGAGTTTACAACCCATGATGGTCAGCCCTTGAATAAATGAATGTTGACCCAGTATCACAGAACACTCTCTGCTAGGCAAGCTTGCAATCCCCATTGCCTTGCAGCTTCTAAAATTACTCCTGGCTCCTTGACAGAAGATTCCAAACTCATCCCATTCTCTCCGAATTCATCTCCACTCAATTTTTTCCAGATAACTTCCAGTTGACCTCCCACCACACTCTTCCAAGGAACAAAGCTTTCTGAAAGAATGAAGAGAAAGGACCATGCCTAGAATGCTAACCTCACAGTTAACAACCTCTGTGGTCTTCCTATTTCTTGACACGCCACTTTTTCTTTCCTTGTTTTGTTTTTTATTTTTTAATTTTAACCTTCATTAGAAAGGTTAGTACACTTCATCAGGATAGTTACTGCTGAAAGCTATGTCTGAAAGGGCTATATTTCTTAGTGAAACGTCTTAGAGATCATGGGTAGTTTTTGTAGCAGAGCTGGGTAAAATTAACATATTACAACAGCTTGTGTCAGCCTGGGTTGCAAACTTGCCACAAGAAAGGGTAGGCTGAAAGGTCACACTCATCAGTTCATGCCACAGAGAACTGCAGAATCCTAAAAGATGATTTCTTCTTCTTTATAAATCAAAGTCACTGATTTCCTCTTGACCCAGCCGCCATCCTGCTCCTGCCCATACACAGGACTTTCATACACACCACTTCCCTCATACTCCACAGCTAGTTTCTCTCCCATCCATTTCTGTGAATTTGATTTCCTTGAGTCAGTTCCTAGCTTAATTAAACGTGTTACATTGGTCTAATGTTTTTGTTTGTTTGTTTGCTCTGATGGAAATGCTTGTTTAAATCATTAACAAGCCACTAGCCCAGACCTCAACGATGACTGCAATTGATAACAGAGTCCCCACTCATAATGCATCTTATGTGATCTGTGCCTGTGGCATGATCTGCTATCCATGAAACTTCTTTAACATCTCACCTCATTATGCAAATACCACAGGAAAAGCACTTCCCTATTTCAGCCACTGAAGTACAGGCTGCAATCCCGTGTTGCACACCCCAGCCCACAGCCCATTGGTGGAATTGCCAGAGTGTAACGGGGCACACAGGTTCCTGCAGAGACAGATGTTCAGTGGATTCTGCACTCAACTGGAAGGTTGAGCCTGACTTGGCCACTCAAGCAGCATGATGTCAAAATGACAGCTTATTTTCTGTTACTTGTCTCCCAGTATTGGCTTGATTAATGCTAAGGTTGGTGAATGAAAGATGCCCTCAGTTTACCACTAATCCTATTGCACTGATCCTTCCAGGTTCAGAGTCTCTGAGAGCCAAGCTGTGTCCTCAGAGAACAGAAGGTGAGAAAAACTTAAAGTGCCTGGCCCTGGGCCAGGCTTTTCTCTTTCTCTACTGGCTCCAGCATCACGTCACTACTGGAGAGCACGTCAGCATCTCCGATTAGAAGACGGCTAACTAAAAGGTGCAGCAACTAGAAAACATGTCAATCTTTGGGGATCTCAGAGTGTCTCAGAGCTTCATGTCACCAGACATAATATTTGCTTAGGCTACCCAAAGGCTACATTTGATTTCGCAAAAGGCTATCTTTTTTTAATGAGGTCTCATCCTTTCTACATGTTTTGTCCCAAACCACCACCAACTCATATTAAATCCTGTATCTCTAAATCAGTAATTCTCCCCTCTCTCTCTCTCTCCTTCTCCTTCTCTTTCTCCTTCCCTCCTTCTAAAGCATGCTGTCTTTCAATTAACATAGTGATGACCTATTGTCACCCTTTACCATGCTAATCCTGAGCTGGTGTGAAATTACTTTATAATAAACACTATGGAGTTCTGACTTTCAATTAATTTTTCACATGCTGTGCTAAATCAGATTAACTCTCCCCCCACTGCCACCACTTTTGACCACAGACGTTAATTCTTTCCTTATAATGAAATGGAGGATTAATTTATATGAAGCATATCTGTACACATTTGCAAATAAATGTAAAGATAGACTTTGTGCCATATTTGCATTGTGCACAGCATTGGGTCTAATGCAGACTCCCTGAGATGATTAATTTTTTGTGTTCACTGGGGTGGGGAAAGATATTTCCAGTTGTTGTTGCTTCTCTGTTAAATTCTAACTAAATGCCTCCACGAAGAATAAGCAAAAAAAATGCTCACATATGCCACAATGCTGAGAGCGTGGTGAGTTCTCCGGTAATCATACAATACGACATTAGGATAAGCCGAAGGAAAATGTAAACACTCTGAAATGGAAACAATAATCATTAACTACTAAATTGATTGGTGCTTTCCCTGGATGTGCACATTCGCATTTGTCGCGAATGAATGGGGGAGGGTAGCTTTTTAAATAACCATTAAATTGAAGGAATTTGATGACAGTTTCAAGCAAATGATGGCTCATAACTTTTTTGAACTAATATAGCCACTGCACTAAGTTATATTTTTGGTGAAATAATTATTTTCATCTTTGAAGCTCATTATTAGAATGGCGCTATTAGATGGGAGACCAATGTAAGCACCCACTAAATGAACAAATTTGTGTTGAAAAAATTAATCGTACTACCCAGATGCTGAGCTGTATTTTTTCTTCTGTCAGTTTCCCCGTATTTCATTCATCTTTTTTTAAAAAAATATTTTTTATTGAGTTCATAACAGTTTATATCAATGTGAGATTTCAGTTGTACATTATTTCTTGTCTGTCACCACGTAAGTGCTCCCCTTCACCCCCTGTGCCCACCCCCCCATTCCCCTTCCCGTGGTAAGCATTGAATTATTTTCTTTGTCCATGTGTTTGTTCATATTCCACATATGAGTGAAATCATCTGGTGTTTGTCTTTCTCAGTCTGGCTTATTTCACTTAGCATAATTCCCTCCAGGTTCTTCCATCTTGTTGCAAATGGGATGAATTTGTCTTTTTTTATGGCTGAGTAGTATTCCATTGTGTATATATGCCACAACTTCCTTATCCAATCATCACATGATGGGCACTTGGATTGTTTCCATGTCTTGACTATTGTGAATACTGCTGCAATGAACACAGGGGTGCATATGTTATTTTGGATTATTGATTTCCAGCTGTTTGAGTAGATACCTAGTAGTGGGATAGCTAGGTCATATGGTATTTCTATTTTTAGTTTTTTGAGGAATCTTCATACTGTTTTCCATAGTGGCTGCACCAGTTTGCATTTCCACCAGCAGTGGATGAGAGTTCCCTTTTCTCCACATCCTCTCCAACATGTGTTATTTTTAGTCTTAGTGATTATCGCTATTTTAACAGGCATAAGGTGGTATCTTAATGTAGTTTTGATTTGCATTTCCCTGATGATTAGTGATGTTGAACATCTTTCATGTGTTTATTGGCCATCTGTATATCTTCTTTGGAAAAATGTCTGTTCATATCCTCTGCCCATTTTTTGATCAGGCTGTTTGTTTTTTATTGTTTAGCTGTGTGTGTTCCTTATATAGTATGGAGATTAACCCCTTGTCAGATATATGATTTGCAAATATTTTCTCCCAGTCAGTGGGTTGTCTCTTTGTTTTGCCTCCTTGCAGAAGCTCTTTAGTCTGATGAACTCCCACTTGTTTATTTCTTCTTTTTGTTTCCTTTGTCTGAGAAGACATGGTATTCAAAAAGATCCTTTTTAGTTCGATGTCAGAGTGTACTACCTATTTATCTTCTGGGAGTTTTATGGTTTCAGGACTTATCTTCAAGTCTTTGATCCATTTTGAGTTTATTTTTGCGTTAGGCGTGAGATAATGGTCTACCTTCATTCTTTTGCATGTGGCTGTCCAACACCATTTATTGAAGAGACTATCTTTTCTCCAGTGTATGTTCTTGGCACCCTTGTCAACGATTAGCTGTCCATAGATGTGCAGTTTTATTTCTGGTCTTTCAGTTCTGTTCCATTGATCTGTGTGCCTGTTTTTGTGCCAGTACCATGCTGTTTTGATCACTAGGGCTTTGTAGTACGCTTTGAAGTCAGGGATTGTGATACCTCCAGCTTCGTTCTATTTTCTCAGGATTGCCTTAGCAATTTGGGATCTTTGATTGCCCCATATGAATTTTAAGATTCTTTGTTCTATTTCCATGAAGAATATCATTGGGATTCTGATTGGGATTGCATTGAATCTATAGATTGCTTTGGGTAGTGTGGACATTTTAACTATATTTATTCTTCCAATCCATGTGCATGAAATCTATTTCTATCTCTTTATATCATTATCAGTTTCTTTCAGTAATGCCTTATAGTTTTCATTGTATAAGTCCTTCACCTCCTTGATTAAATATTTTCCCTAGATACTTTAGTCTTTTAGTTGCTATTGTAAATAGAATTGTATTCTTCAGTTCTCTTTCTGTAAATTCATTATTAGAGAATAGAAAAGCAACTGATTTTTGTAAGTTGATTTTGTACCCTGCAACTTTGCTGTAGTTGTTAATTATTTCTATTAGTTTTTCAATGGATTCTTTGGGGTTTTCTATACATAAGATCATGTTGTCTGCAAACAGCAAGAGTTTCACTTCTTCACTCCCTATTTGGATTCCTTTTATTCCTTTCTCTTGCCTAATTGCTCTAGCCAAAACCTCCAGTATTATGTTGAATAAGCATGGTGATGGTGGGCATCCTTGTCTTGTTCCTGTTCTCAGTGGGATGGCGTTCAGTTTTACCCCTTGAGTATGATGTTGGCTGTGGATTTGTCATGTATGGCCTATGTTATGTTGAGGTAATTTCCTTCCATCCCCCATTTTATTAAGAGTTTTTATCATAAATGCCTGTTGGATCTTGTCAAATGCTTTCTCTCCATCTTTTGAGATGATCATGTGGTTTTTATTCCTCAATTTATTGATGTGGTGTAACACATTGATTGATTTGTGGATGTTGAACCATCCCTGTGTCCCTGGTATAAATCCCACTTGGTCATGATGTATGATCTTTGTGATGTATTGTTGTATTCAGGTTGCCAAAATTTTGTTGAGGATTTTTGCATCTATGTTCATTAGCAGTATTGGCCTGTAGTTTTCCTTTTTTGTGTTGTCCTTGTTAGGCTTGGGTATCAGAGTGATGTTGGCCTCATAGAATGAGAATTCTTTGTAAGTCTGGCTAGGGGCTTGTCAATTTTATTATCTTCTCAAGGAACCAGCTCTTTGTTTCATTGATCTTTTCCACTGCCTTTTTTGTTTCAATAGCATTTATTTCTGCTCTGAGTTTTATTATTTCTCTCCTTCTGCTGAATTTGGGTTTTGTTTGTCCTTCTTTCTCTAAATCAGTTAGGTGTAATTTGAGTTGCTTATTTGGAATTTTTCTTGTTTGTTAAGGTGTGCCTGTATTCTGATGAATTTCCCTCATAATATAGCCTTTGCTGTATCCCATATGAGTTGGTGTGGTGTGGTATGTTATCATTTTCAACTGTCTCCAGATATTTTTTTATTTCTCCTTTAATTTCTCCAATGATCCATTGCTTGTTGAATAGCATGTTGTTTAGTTTCTACATCTTTGTCCCTTTCTCAGCTTTTTTCTTGTAATTAATTTCTAGCTTTATAGCATTCTGATTAGAAAAGATGCTTGTTATTATTTCAATCTTCTTATATTTGTTGAGGCTTGCCATGTTTCCCAATATATGGGCTATCCTTGAGAATGTTCCACGTGCACTGAAGAAGAATGTGTATTCTGCTGCTTTTGGATGGAGTGTTCTATATATGTCTATTAAGTCCAATTGGTTTAGCTTTTCATTCAATTCCATTGTTTCCTTGTTGATTTTCTGTCTGGATGATCTATCCATTGATGTGATTGGAGTGTTGAGGTCCCCTACTATTATCATGTTATTACTAATATCTTCTTTCACGTTTGTTAATAGCTGCTTTGTGAACTTTGGTGCTTCTGTGTTGCATGCATAGATATTTATAAGTGTTATTACTTTTTGATAGAATGTCCCTTTGATCGTTATATACCGCACCTCTTTGTCTCTCTTTACCTGTCTTATCTTGAAGTCTGCTTTGTCTGATATAAGTATTGCGACACCTGCCTTCTTTTGTTTGCCATTGGCTGGGAATATTGTCTTCCATCCCTTCACTCTGACCCTGTGTTTCTCATTGGAGCTGAGATGTGTCTCTTGGAGGCAGCATATCGTTGGGACTTGTTCTTTAATCCATCTCCCCACTCTGTGTCTTTTTATTGGAGAATTCAATCCATTACATTTAGTGTGATTATTATGTATGAGGGCTTAATGCTGTCCTTTTATCACTCATTTCCCAGTTTTCCTGCATTTCCTTTGTTTCTTGTCCCCTGTGTTTTGGTCTACCCATTGAATTCTATAGTTTTTTATGATATGTTTCTTTGTTTTCTGCTTATTATTTGTGTCTATGTTCTGCTTTTTTGTTTAGTGGTTACCCTGAGGTGTGTATTCAGAATCTTGTGTATAAGATAGTCCATTTTTTTTTTTTTTAAAGATTTTATTTTTTCCTTTTTCTCCCCAAAGCCCCCCGGTACGTAGTTGTGTATTCTTCGTTGTGGGTTCTTCTAGTTGTGGCATGTGGGACGCTGCCTCAGCGTGGTCTGACGAGCAGTGCCATGTCCGCGCCCAGGATTCGAACCAACGAAACACTGGGCCGCCTGCAGCGGAGCGCGCGAACTTAACCACTCGGCCACGGGGCCAGCCCAAGATAGTCCATTTTTTGATGGCCTCTTATTTCCTTAGTCTAAACTGATTCAGTCCCTTTCCTCACCCCCTTGTTTTTCTCACATCTTATTCCATCTTGTGTTATGAGTTTGTGGTTAAAATGACAGGATTATCTTTGTTTTTGGTGTCTTCCTTCCCTTTAGCTTTATGCTATACTTGAGTGTTTGCTTCCTATTCTGATTCTGTCTACCTATTTATTTCCTTACTCTGTGTTTTGTGTGACCCCTTTCTCCCCTTTTTTTTCAGGTATGAGGGCCTTCTTGAGGCTTTCTTGTGGGGGGCTCTCATAGCTATGAACTCCCTTAGCTTTTGTTTGTCTTGGAAAGTTTTTATTTCTCCCCCATAACTGAAGGATATTTTTGCTGGATAGAGTTTTCTTGGCTGAAAATTCTTGTCTTTTAAAGATTTGAATATGTCATTTCATTCTCTTCTAGCTTGTAAGGTTTCTGCAGAGAAATCTGCTGACAGCCTGATAGGGGTTCCTTTGTAGGTTATTTCCTTCTGCCTTGCTGCCCTTCATATTCTTTCTTTGTCATTCATTTTTGCCGCTTTTACTACTGTATGCCTTATGCCTTGCAGTAAGTCTTTTCACATGGACATATCTAGGATATCTGGCAGCCTCTTCCACACAGATATCCCTCTTTTTCCCCAGGTTTGGGAATTTCTCTATTATTTCTTTGAACACATTTTCTGCCCCATTCTCCTTCTCTTCTCATTCTTGAATACCTATAATTCTTATGTTGCATTTCCTAATTGAGTTGGATATTTCTTGGAGACTTTCTTCATTTCTTTTTAGTCTTAGTTCTCTCTCCTCCTCTGTCTGGAGCATTTCAACATGTCTATCTTTGATTATGCTGATACACTCCTCTATGATGTCCACTCAAGCTTTCAGGGAATCCATATTTTGTTTTATCTCTTCCATTGTGTCTTTCATCTCTAATATTTCTGATTGACTCTTCTTTATAGTTTCAATCTCTTTTGTGAAGTAGCTCCTGAAATTGTTGAATTGTTTCTCTACATTCTTTTACCTCATTGAGTTTTTTGATGATAGCTGTTTTGAATTCATTGTATTTATATTACATATTCTGTGTCCTCAGGACTGAATTCTGGGTAGTTGTTGTTTTCTCTCTGGTCTGGAGATTTGATATAGTGTTTGATATTGCTAGGGGAGATGGGTCAGATCTTATGCATCCTGATATTATTTGGTTGCAGTTACCACCTATCACCACTGGGCCAGGGTCCAGAGCTGCGTATTCTGAGCCCTCTGCCTTCAGCAGAGATCCCAGGTAGCAGGGTGGATGCTGAGCAGGTGTGGGGAGGGACGCTTTCTCCTGCATGCTCTCTGGGCTTTCTCCCTCTGCTCTCACTATCTGGTCTCCTTGGGTGTTGGCTTGATGAGGTCACCCTCTGCAGAAGCTCTCGCCCTGGTAGAGGTCTACCCTGTAGGCTGCATGGGCCCTGAGGGGCCCTTGATGTTCCCCCAAACAAACTTCCCCTCCCCTGTTCCTTCCTTCACAGAGCCTCCCATGGTCGCAGATTGCAGTCTTTAGGGGAGGGAGCGAAGTTCTCTCTTACCCCATTCCTGCTCCTCTGAGGGGGGCTCCAGCCTCTCCACTCTCCATCATATGGCTGTGTGTCTCTCTAATATTTTTGTGTCGTGTTAGGATGTCCTCTGTTGGAGTATGGATGCCCCTTTTCATCATATGTTGGAGGGGAGAGAGTCCTGGGCAAGTTCACTCTGCCCTGATGCTCACATTACTCTCATTCAGCTTTTTTTTTATTATTACAAAATATTGATAGAAAAATTTCCCCAATATATATTTTCTTTTGACACCAAATGAGAAAAACTGCCAGAAGAACTAAGGTATGGCACATATAAAAGGTAAATGTATACTTATAAAATCCTTTTCAACCAATCTTTTTAACAATAGAAGAGAGAAAATCTTGTTCTATGTTACAATAATGAAAATACTTACCACTGAGTTATTTTAAGACAGACTAAGCAAATTATGCTTGGCAAACACCAAAAATTTATTGATTCATTCATTCAACAGGTATTATTTGATGCCTGCTATGTGCTAACAACTACTTTAAGTACAACTGATAAAACAAGAAACAAGGTAAACTCCCCTGCTCTCATGGAGATTTCCACCTAGGGGAATGCAAACCTGAAATTAGAGAGTCCATCATGGTCTTCATGATCATTTATCGAGCTCTTACTATATACTCACCACTATGCCAAATGCTTTCCAATTATATATTTCAATGCTCATGTTTACTACTTTCCCTCTAGGTTATTATTATGTACATTTTATACATAAATAACTACAGCTTAGGAGCTAAGCATTTTGTCATAACCCTACAGATATAACGTGGGAGAACTAGAATTCAAAACTAAGGTTTTTGGACTAAAAATCCTGTGCTTTACTGCCTCTGACGTTCATTGTCTTCAAAGCATGTATCATCATCTTATATTTGTCCAAATTTTATTTTTTAAACTATGGTGGGTAAAAATAGGAGCAGAAGGCACAATCCTTCACCTAAGGAGATTTCCAGTCTATTGGGAGAAAATTACATGTTGATGAAACAACTGTTCTTAAAATTTGGGGGAGGCGAGTAAGTTTACAGTCCATAGACATAAAGTGTGAATGTTGATGGTGGAAGGGGGCAGCATTATTTACTAACATTTATCTCAGTTCAAATACCATATTCAGCTTCTACAACTTTACTCATTATAGAGTGCATTACTGATTTAATAGAAGCTTTTAAAGGAAAAGTTAAATATGACAGTAAATGTGGCTGTTCTATGGCTCTACAATGAGTCCTGATTTCAGTTCCACAGAACTGTGAAAAGTTTGATTCCTCGAGTCAAGGATGTACAGCAGCATAAGAACGTCTGTTCCTCGAAGGTTTCAAAGACCACTTTGAAACTGCGTAGACCCAGCACATTTTAAAATGGATCTTGTGGATCACTCTGCTCATCTCTTTCATGGTATTTTATTAAATTCTGTTATTTATATTTTCCTAGATATTTCGTCCAAGTTTTCAAATATACTATCATAAACACAATCAAAGTAGATCTTTATAATTCATTTAATCCTAACATCTGCAGTTATTTCTAATTTCTAAGCTTATTGTTCTCTATGTTTGTTTTTTCTCTTTTCGCTCAATTGGATTCTCTAGTATCTCCTTTGATTTTTTTATCTTCTTTGTGATTCTTCAAAGAACCATTTTGTCCAAACAGCCAGTTCTTACATTTCTTTTTCAATGTTAGTGTTCTTTATTTATTAATTCATTCGTTTATGCTTTTATGCTCATTAATTACTCTACCTGGTCTATATAAGTATATTTTTATTCTTTTTATAATTTCTTGAATTGAATGGTAATTTGTAATTTTTCCTCTTTAAAAACTGTAAACGTTCTTCCTTGGCTGTATCTCATGATTACTTTCCTGGATATTCTGTATTTTAAGCAGTTTTGAATTCCTCCTCAACCTAAGAATCTTTCAGGATAATGTTTTCTAAATGATTCAGGGTTTTCTCTGTTTATACTTTTAGTATTCATTTCCAATTTTAATAGAATGCAGTTCTGAATGTTGTCTAATATTTGCTCAAGTAGGCACTTGAAATAAAATGCATTTGTTGTTTGTAGAGTATAAAGTTTGATGAGTATCAACTGAAACAAGTTTTGTTATCATTCAGATTATTCATGCCCTAGTTATTCCTTGAGAATTTTATCTGAAAATAACTGAGAATGTTGTACAAGAGCTTCTAATGCTATCATATTTCTGTTAATTCTTTTTCTTACAGTTATAGTGGTTTTTACTTTTAATTTCGGTACTATGCTATTCATGGTAGCTGTGTTTTTAGCAGTAAAAGTGACCCTGTGGTCTCATTTAATAAACCAATGTTTTGAGAATATTTAATGAGATATTGTTTGTAACAGAAAGAGATTTGAGACAACCTGAAGGTCTATCAATAAAGATTAGTTAAATAATTTATATACGTCCATATGACCAAATAGTTATACTCATTGAAAATAATGAGGAAATCCTATAGGTACTACTACATGACAGTCTCAAAGATCTAATTCTACATGCATGAAACAAGGTGTAGAATAACGTGTAGAGTATGTCGTCACACGCTATCAGCTCCACAGAAAGATAGGAACTCAGATTCTCACGTGAGCCTGCCTGAATGAATCCTGGTGCTCCAACTCTCACTAGCTGGGTAACCTTGGGCAAGTTACTTAACATCTCTATTTCCTCACTTGTAAAATAGGAACAAGAATTAAGTGCTATCTCCTAGGGTTTTGGGGAAGGATTAAATGAATTAAGACAAGAAAAGTGCCCAACATACTGCCTGGCAACACGTGCCCAATAAATGTTAATTTGTTAATATTTAAGGCAAAAAAAAGACAAAAAAATTCTCACATATATACATATGTATATTTCTATACACATACTATATAGTTTGAAGGTACTGTGGCTCAATAGCTAAAACTTCTCTGATCCTTTACCCCTCTGTGTATCCATGCCTTTACAAGGTGATTTTGCAGCTCCCCCCACCAAGAGGTGGACTCTGTTTCCTCACCCCTTGAATCTGGGCTGGCTTTAAATATTAGAATGTGGCAGAAATGGTAGTTCGCCAGTTCAGAACCTAGTCCTCTGAGGCCTTTTGTGCTTCTGCTCCTTCTGTCAGACTCCTGCCATGTCCACCATGAGAACAAGCCCAGGTTAGCCTGCTGAATGAGGAGAGTCTACATCGGAGGTTCTTGTCATCCTACCTGTCCCAGCCAAAGTCATCATAGGCCAGCCATGACCTAACCAACCTCTCAACCACAGACGCATGACTGAGTGCAGCAGAGATCAGAAAACTGCCCAGCTGGTTCATAAGTACTTACTACTTTAGGTGACTGGGTTTGTTATGTATCAATACCTAGCTGATATAGAAGGTTACATGAGAACTGACAGTAAGAATTATCTTGGGCTATGAATTTTGGTTGGTATGGATCAGGATGGACTGAGAAATAGATTTCACTATAGAATCTTCTAGATTATTTTATAATATGCAGGTGTAACCAATTTTTAGGTATTATTATTTTTAAGAGAACAAATGAACCATGCACTCACTAATTCTCAAGACAGGAAACAATCAAGATCTAAACTAGATATCTGTTAACATTCTGAACCAAGAAAGATGAAAAACCTGTATAAAGATGAAAGCCCCTAGGTGGAATTATAAGGTGATCTTGTAGTGATAAAAGTGTGTGTCATGAAGGAAGAGCCCTCTCACAGCTTCCAATCCCACCACACAATATAGAGGATTTGCGAAAGAGACCTTGAAGAGTTGTAGATTAAGAGTTTGTATGACTCCTTGGATGCACTAACATAGGAATGGTACAATTTTCTCATATGACAAAAAATAAAGGAGGAAGAAAGAACACATGTCAATTATTTTAATTTATTGATCTGATGCAATTTTGTGGATTGCCTGAAATTTCTTATTTTGATCTATTAAAAAAAAGTTAGTCTCTAATATTTATTTTTCAACAATTGGATTGAGTGATTGCTACACAGCAGAGTAAGATGAGCACTCTGAATTATTCAGAGTATAAAATATTATCTTTATCTTCAAGGAACAATGATAGAACAATGAATAGAACGAATAACCATTAAAACAATATGTTACTTAAGTCTCTTTTAGTGCAGATTCTTGAATATTTGTCATTTGTAATCTGTAGTTTGAAGTTCTTTTTTCAGCTTTATTGAGGTATAATTGACAAATAAAATTGTAATATATTTAAAGCATATAGAGTGATGATTTGAGACATGTATGCATTGTGAGAGGATTCCACAGTCAAGTAACTAACATCTAATCCATCACTCACAGGCTTACTTTTTTTTCTTTTTTTGTGAGAACACAAGTTATACTCTCTTAGGAAATTTCAATTATGCAATACAGTGTTATCAACTATAGTAACCATGTTATACATTAGATCCTCAGACCTTATTCATCTTATAACTGAAAGTTTGTATCCTTTTACCAACAACTCCCCATTCTCCCACCCCCAGCCCCTGGCAACCACCATTCTACTACTTGTTTCTATGAGTTCACCTTATCATATAAATACTATAACTTGTGAGCAAAAATACCATTTAACTTAAAACTAATGAATAATTTTTAAAAATCACAGAATATCTAAGAGTTAGTGTTAGACATCACATTATATAACATTTAAAAACTTAAAGTAACATGGTTATTGTGGATAAATAGACTGAGCTTCTTCTAAATGTAACGAATTATATTTCAAAAGTATAAGACATGACCCTTCCCTTTAAAGAGATTAAGAATCAAACATTACTCTTGAAAAAAGAAATAATAGCCTTTATAGCGTTTTCCATGCACTAGATGAATGGTGCACAAAATATCCAGTATAAAAGCTAGAAGAAAGAGCATTGCTCAGTTTGGAGGGAAAGGGAAAAGCTGGGTGCAGAAAAGTGGAATGGGATTACACAAGCAAAGCAATGAGGATAGGGTATGGCAGACTGAAGGGACAATGTGAACCAAAGGCCTCAGGTATGAAAGTGTGTGTGTTTGTGTACACATATATATGTGTGCATGTTATGAAAATGCACATGTGTGTGTCCATGCTACATAAATGCAAACGTGCATATAAATATATAATATAAATATATTTAATACATATTAATAAATTATTATATATAATTTATATATAATAATATATAATATAAATATATATGTGCATATAAATATAAATATGCACATATGCATTTTTATGTGCTTCCATTTATGGTACGACATTTAATTCACTCAACAATCCACTAAACTCAGCTCCTTGATATTTGAAACCCTATACTTTTCAGCAACTGGCATGATGTCTGGTATGTTTTAGGTGCTCAGTAAATATTTGTTGAATGAATGAATGGACACTGTAAAATAGATATGAAAAACTTGAAGCTCAAAGTTTGGCTTTCCCAAATTAAGAAATTAGTACAATGTATTTCTGACAGTGTTTTCTCTTCTATCTCCTTTTTTCTCAAAGGCATCCATGGACCAGCAGCAGCAGCCCCTGGGAGCTTATTAGAGATTCAGAATCTCAGGCCCCACCCCACACCTGCTGGTTCAGAATCTGCTCTACACCCAGATCCCCAGGTGATGTGTACACACATTAAAGTTGGAGAGGCACTATTTTGCACAGCATCCTGGAAGAATAAGATGAATTTAAAGAATTGTGGAGGTTTGCGAAAGGAAGAAATGAAAAACGAATGTGGAGACATGGGTGGGAAACACTTTGAGGAAGGCTTCAAATTCAAAGCTAAGCAATTTATCTTATAAACCAGGATTTCCAAAGCAGTGTCTTGACCCCAAGGGATACATTCAGCAATCAATACACTAGGATGTGGGAAGAAAATTTTAGACCTCATTAATATTTAATTTTTATCTAAAAACAAGAAAGGGATTTGACTTTACTGATATTTAATGTTCAGATAGACTGCTGCCCCCTCTCCTTGTCTGCTTGTCAGGTTATAATTCAGACACGTAGCGGGGAAAACCACAACTCAGGTGGGCGTGTTCACACACAGGGTGTTGAAATATAGGCAGGCTTTATTTAAGAAAACACTTGTATTAATTATGTTTCTTTAATTAAAATAAACTTCAAAAAGTGAACAAGTGGTTTTAAGTGATTTCTGAGCAAGAATGTGTGCAGGTACACATGTGCACTGACACACATGGACACACACACACGCACACACGTACTGGATAGAGGATTAAAAATGCAGCACGTTTGAACAAGAAAATGGCAAAGCTAACCCTTCTCTTCACATCTGATAAAAGCTCTCAGTCACATTACAAGGGGAAAACAATGACAATCAGACCAACCATCGGACAAGAAGGCAGCCAACAAATGAAAAGTCGAACTGCTTTTCAAAAGAGACGTCGTTACGAGGTTGGCATGTCAAACCTGGATGTCTGGAAATATTTCTGTAGACAGTGTTTTGGTTGACAATAATAATGTAGGTATGTCTTCTGTAAAATCTTGCATGTCTGCATACTTAAAACTCTTGGAAACAAATTTCTAACATTAAAAAAAAAAACTTCTAAATAAAATGACACTGAGTTTAAACCAATGTGAAAATTCAGCATATTCTGTTTAGTTTGCAAAAACAACTGATGGACATGAGGGAAAATGAAAATTTATGAGCTGGCTTTAAGCAAAAAGTTGGCTTCACGGTTGGTTGGGATTGAATAACGATTAATATTGTGACGTATTAAGTGTAGACTGTCTTGAACTTCTTCAGCTTAGATGTACACATCCTTGTGAGGTATCTTTCTCAAATGTGACGTAATACCAAGTGCTTAAGTAAACTGAATTTAGAAATGATCATAACGTATAAATAGACCAAAAAATTTAAAAACAGTAAAACATAATCAACATTATTCTCTCCAAATATATTAGAAGGGCTAACAAGTTTTATGCCACTAATAAATTTGAAGTTAACATGTTTAAATATTTCTCTGCATTAAAATTTATTTTTACCTTTGTGTAAATTTCACAGTTTGGTATTATGTTACAATGTGTCACCTTATTTCATCAAATTTAAGCTGCCATCAATTAGACTAGGTTACATAATTATATGTTCCACTAAGAAAGATAAGAACACTATGATTATAATTGTAAGATGCCATTAATAGTGAGAGGCATTCAGATTGTAGAGACGTCAAAGTCTGGGGGGTGGGGGGAAAGTGTATCTAGAATAATTATGATTAAGTTTGGCAGCTAACAAAAACAACAGAACGAAAATAGCGGTAGTCTTAACAATCAAGGAGTCTTTCTCTCATGTAGAAGTCTGGAGATGTAAAGTCCAGGCACAGAGCGCCCTTCTTCTTAAACGCACCAATCTCTTTACTGCTTTGGGGCCTCCACCCACGCATCCCTACTACCTTTGTCTATGGAGCCCTCCTCTCTCCTACTCTGGGCTGATTTCTTCTTAACCATCAGGTATCAGTTTAAATACATTCTTCAACCACGTGTCCCCGACTCACAATCCAGGTTAAGTTCTCCTCGCTAGTACCTCTCATGCTCTTTTCCTTCCTGGCACTCATCACAGTTTGTCATTATAGTTATGTGTGTGTTTCTCTAATGTCTGTGCCCCTCGCTCCCCACAGAAGGAAGACTGTGCATGTTAGTTTGCCCACGCATTGTCCAGGGTGCCTGGCAGGAAGTATGTTCTCGGTGAATAGTTGCTGGAGAGCTACAGAGCTAACCGTTCCTGAGCCCTTACTCTGTGCCTGGCACTCTTCTAAGCTTTACATTCTCGTTTAACGCTCAAACTCTACTAGGCAGTTACTATCGTTAGCCTTATTTTACAGATGAAGAAACCGTGGAAGAGAAGCGAACATACAACCGAGTTCAGTTCAGTCATCAAACATTCTTTGCACATTTACTGAACACCTACTATCAGGTACTTAGGCTACATCAGTGAATAAAATAGACAAAAATCCCCACCCTCAGGAATCTTACCATCTTGCGATGGTAACTGAGGGAGCCAGGACCTGGACGCAGCAGTGACTCCGGTGCCTGCGGACTTTATCCCTATGCCACACCCTCCCACGCCGCCTTATGAATGAAAGTTGCGGACAGACTACAACAGATACTTCATTTTGAAAATCACACTTACCTAACTTTAGGTTATTCATTCATTCCACTTTCGATTTATTTATTGTTTCTCCTGATTTCTCAAAGAAAAATAAAATGTAGAACGCACTGTAATCTCCCATAGAACCTTATTCCTCTTTACATCCCGAGACCTTGCATCTGCTCAGCATGCAGTGCCACCAAAACACCCATGTACTGAATGAATGGACGAACAAATGAGTGAGTGAATGAATGAAGGAGGAGCAATAAACTGTTCTCCCCTGAGGGCATTACCACCCGATTGTTAGTGTGAAAAACTTCTCTTATTTTTTGGTTTGATGTTTTTCAGGCAATAGACAGTCCTCAGCTCACTAAGACCCTGTCTTATTAAATACATGAATATTTAAAGTGATAATCAGTTCAGTTTTAACTCCTGCAGGGAGGGCAAGAGCATTGGGGAAAGTCTCAGGAGAGGACAGGGGCTGACGTGCAGCTGTATGTGACCACAGACACCCGGTGATGGGAGTGGGAGGAAGGGGAAACCAGAAAGGAGAGAGAGAAGGGAGGGAGGGCTACAGAGATGAAAGGCAGCAGTGGGAGAGAAGATGTTTACCACCAAGCAGTGACCTTTTTATAAAAGAAAAAATGGGCTACAGAACATATTCCTCACCTCCCTCCTTTCCTACTCTGTTTTCATTAATAGTCATAATTATTCACATTTTATTTCTTGTTGGTTCAAGGTTTGATTTTTATGCCTAATGAAGTATTACCACTTGAATAAATATTTAATATTTAGTAACAAGAATTCAAAAAGCATAAACCATTCACTTGCTTGATACAATATCTGTCTTTTCATAATATGAAGAAAAAAGCATTATGTAAAAGAAGCTTCACACCTTGACCATATTCCCATCATACTCAATATACCTGATTATCACTATATTTTTAAAAATGTCCTGGCAGGGGCCAGCCCGGTGGCATAGTGGTGAAGCTCATGCACTCTGCTTTGTCATCCCATGGTACACAGGTTCAGATCCCAGGTGTGGACCGATACACTGATCCTCAAGCCATGCTACAGCAGTGTCCCACATACAAAACCGAGGAAGATTAGCACAGATGTTAGCTCAGGGACAATCTTCCTCAAGGAAAAAAAGAGGAAGATTGGCAATGGATGTTAGCTCAAGGCCAATCTTCCTCACAAAAAAAAAACAAAAGTCCTGGCAAATTCATCATAGTTTGAAAGGCAGGAGAAGGCAGGAGAAGGCAGAGGTGAGGAAAAGTGATCTTGCATCCCAGGAATTCCTTCAAGCCACCTCATTTCATCACTCATAGGTCGACCTGCATGGTAGTTATATAACGTAACAAAGTAACACTAAATCAGCTGTTTCAGTCTTGTCTCTCTCTTCATATTTCCCTGATAGCGTTAACTGTGAAATGGGCTAATCTGCTATCAAATCCTAGAAAAATAGAATAGCTTGGTGCACTGATAAAATACAATTCCTTTTATTATTGATTTTACCCCCTGATTTTGAACATTACTTTAATTGATACATAGCATGCATGTTATAACGACATCTTGGTGACTGTTGACTGAAAGCAAGGTTCTGGCATAGTGTCTGTATTTGCATAATTCTAAAGCAGAGTTTTAGAACACTGTTCTAGTGAATCCTTCCGCCCTTGGTTATACATTCAGGTCATACTGACTTCCACCCTTACACACTAAAAAGAATTGTAGACCGAATTCCAATCTGGACTTCACATCTCAAAAACAAAAAGAAGGTGAAATTCACTCTTTCATGCTGCACACCATTCCTATTCTTAAGGGATCAGTGGGAAATCAGAGAGAGGGTTGAAGACAGGGAAATTTTGCATTGTGACAATATCAATTACTTAGCAGCCATCAGAACCCACAAAAGTCATTCTTCTCCAGACCTTTTCTTGAACACAGAAAACTTACCAAAGAAAAACAGCCAGGGTAATCCCGGCTTTTCCTTGCCCCCGTACTTTCTAAGATGCCACAACACAATGCATGGAGCTTTGATAAAATGGCAAGCAAATGCGTGTAACAACCTTCCTCAAAGGGAGGTCAAGTCCTTTTTCCTGAACAACGGCCCTTCAAGTAATAGGAAGAAAGCGGCAGCCTTGAATATTTCAGAATAAAGCCTGTAACCTTCACAGAGCCTTTTATTCCAGCTGTGTTCACATTCATTATAATGACTCTGGAGAACAGCACTGACTCATTTTAGATGATGACTATATAACTATTCATTTGTACTTAATGAGTTTATTCCACCAGGTATATGATGAACTCTAGACAAATAGTGCCATTGAATCACACATGTCAATAAATTTGAGTACTAAACTGATTCCACCTAGCAAAGGTAATGATAAAGCTAAACCGGGAGGATAGAGAGCTGCGTCTAATTAATGAAAATGCCCTTTGTATTTTCTAATGGTTGAAACATTAACTTGAAAATGACTTTCCCTGCAATAATTTACAGACAAGCACTCTTTAATGGGAAAACAATTCAAATTTATGTGCAATTGAACTACAACTATTTGATTAACTTTATTAAATTCTTGTTGATTCCACAGTCTGGATGAAGTGTATCATTTTTTATAAGTTTCATACGTTGCAGTTTTAAGTTTTTCAACCTCGGGATTGAATTGATCCTGAAAACATCCTTAGGAACCTGCTTTTGTGCCTACTGGATCGAACCAAGGTGGTTGGGATTCATTTCATTTGTCTCTTTCCATAATGGTAATTTTATTATCATAGTCAAGAGACACTTGAATAAATTTAATAGCAGAATTCACATAATTCTTTGCTGCTTTGTGTGTAATTGAAACGATGGGAAACACTTGACTGAAGGAAATTCCATTCAAATTAAATGAAATACATGTCTATATGTTTAGGTTTAACTAGGTATTACTGACAGCTCAAATATTCTCTGTTGCATTTTCATGTAGCATGAAAGCCTTATATTGAAAAAAGAGAGAGAAAGGTCCCAAATCAATAATCTAAACTTACGCAATAAGAAACTAGAAAATGAAGAGCAAATTTAACCCAAAGCCAACAAGAGAAAGGAAATAATAAAAGTAAGCTGTAGGGGAGGGGAGAGAAAACTAAAAACAGAAAAACAATAGAGAAATAAATGAAACCAACAATGCAGTTCTTTGAAAAGAACAATAAAGGAGCCTGCCTAGTGACACAGTGATTAAGTTCGAACTTTCTGCTTTGGTGGCCTGGGGTTCGCCAGTTCAGATCCTGGGTGCAGACACGGCACTGCTTGGCAAGCCATGCTGTGGTAGGCGTCCCAAGTATAAAGTGGAGGAAGATGGGCACAGATGTTAGCTCAGAGCTAATCTTCCTCAAAAAAGAAAAAAAGAAAGAAAAAGAAAAAAAAAAGAAAAGAGCAATAAAATGCATTAATCTCTACCTGGAGTGGCCAAGAAAAAGAGAGAGAATACATAAATTACCAATATCAGGAATTAAAGAGAATATAGCCTTACAAATAATACTAAATAATACAAATAATAATACAAAAAGATAAGGGAATATAATGAACAACTCTGTGCCCATAATTTCAACTTAAAGTGGAGAATCCCTCAAAAGACACATTCTCAAAACATACTCAAGAAGAAATAGGTAACTTGAGTAGTCCTAAATCTATTAAAGTAATTGATTTTGTAGATAAAATCCTTCCAAAAAAGAAAACTCAATGCCTAGATGATTTTTTTTAAAGATTTTTTTTTTCCTTTTTCTCCCCAAAGCCCCCAGTACATAGTTGTATATTTTTAGTTGTGGGTCCTTCTAGTTGTGGCATGTGGACGCCCCCTCAGCATGGCTCAATGAGCCATGCCATGTCCACGCCCAGGATCCGAACTGGCGAAAACCTGGGCCTCTGAAGCAGAGCAGGGAACTCAACCACTCGGCCACAGGGCTGGCCCCCATGCCCAGATGACTTTACTGGAAAATTTTACCCAACATTTAAAGAGGAATTAACATGAATTTTACACAATCTTTCCCAGAAAATAGAAGAGAAAGGAATACTTATCCACTAATCTTGTAAGGGCGGCATTACCTTGATAACAAAGCCAGATGAAAATATCACAAGAAAAGACTACTACCAGTCAATGTTCCTCATGAAAATAGGCAAAAATCTTTAACAAAATGTTATCAAAATTGAATCCAGCAGTATGTAAAAAAGATATTACAATACAACAAAGCAGGATTTATGCTGGGAATGCAAGCCTGGTTCAACATTCAAAAATCAATGGAATTCAGGATATTTACAGTTTAAAGAAGAAAAGCCACATGATCGTCTCTATATACACAATGAAAACATTTGAGAAAAATGCAACATTCATTCATGACAAAAGAAATACTCTCAGCAAATTCTGAATAAAAGAAGCTTCCTTATCCTGATAAAAAGCATCAACATAAATCTACATCTAAGATTATATTTAATGGTGAAAACCTAAATGCTTTCCCTCTAAGAATGGGACAAGGCAAGGATGTCCAATCTTATCACTCTATTCAATACCATATTGGAAGTGCTAGCTAATGCAATAAGGCAATAAAAGGAAATAAAAAGCACTTGTATAAGGAAAAAATATATGAAACCATCTCAATTGCAGACTGCATGATTGTCTATGTAGAAAATGCCAAAAACTCCACAAAAAGTCTCTTAGAAGTAATAAGTGAGCTTAGCAATGTTGCAGGATACAAGATCAACATAAAAAAATCAACTGTATTTCTGTATACTGGTATATAGTATGAACAACTGGAAATCGAAATTCTAAAATAGTACTCTAAAATAGCACTAAAAAAATGAAATACATAGATACGAATCTAACAAAATATATTCAGATTCTGTCTGCTGAAAACTGTAAAACATTGACTAGATAAATAAAAGGAGATATATACACTGTTTATGGATTGGAAGATTCAATATTGTTAAGAAGTTAATTCTCCCAAAACCATCCTGTAAATTCAGTGCAACCCCATTCAAATTCCCAATATAATTTTTTTATTGTTATTGATAAACTAATCTAAAATTTTTATCAAAATGCAAAGAACCTTAGAATAGGCAAAACAATTTTGAAAGTTGAAGGACATACACTACATGATATCAAGACTTACTCTAAAGCTACAGTAATCAAAGTAGCATGGTCTTGATGAAAGGATATACACATGGATCAATGGAACAGAATAGAGTCTAGAAATAGATCCATACAAATATAGTTAATTGATTTTTGACAGATGTACAAAGGCAATTAAAACAGGTATAAGGATAGTCTTTTAAACAAGTGATATTAAAAGAATGGGTTATCACATGCAAAAAAGAAACCTCAACTATTACTTCACACTTCATACAAAAATTAATTCCAGATGGATCATAGACCTTTTTGTGAAATGTAAAGCTCCAAAACTTTTAAAAGAAAGTTTAGGGGAAAATCTTTATTATGATGGATTAGGCAAAGAGTTCTTAGATATGACTCTAAAATCATGATCCATTAAAAAAAAACAATCAACTGGTCATCATCAAAATATAAAACTTTGAGACTCTGTTGTGGGAATGAAAAGACAAGCCACATACTGGAAGAAAATATTTATTCACATATCTGACAAAGGATTTGTTAGTAGAATATATAAAGAACTCTCAAAACACAATAGGAAGAAAACAGCCCAATTTAAAAAAAAAAAAATGGAAATGAGGTAAACAGACACTTCACCAAGGAAGATACAGGAGTGATAATTAAGCACATGAAAATGTGTTCAATATAATTCGTGATTAGAGAAATACAAATTAGAACCACAGTTAAATAGACACTGCTACACATCTCTTCGAAGGACTACAGAAAAAAAAAAAGATAATTCCAAATGCTGATAAGAATGCAAAGCAATTGGAACCCTCATACATTGCTGGAGAAAATGCAAAATGGTAAAGCCACTTTGCAATTTAATGGTGTCTTATAAAGTTAAACACTCACTTACCATATGACCCAGAAATTCCACTCCTAGATATTTGCCCAAGAGGAAAGAAAACTATGGCCACACAAAAATCTGTATGCAAATGTTTATAACAGCCTTATTTACAATAATTTAAAACTGGGAACAACACAAAAATCCTTCAACTGGTGAATGGATAAACAAACTATTCAGCAACAGTAAGAGTGAACTGATGATACAACAACATAGACAAATCTCAAATGCCCCATGCATGATGAAAAAAGAGACTTAAAAGGCTACTTACTGTATGTTTCTATCTTGAAAAGGCCAAACTATATGGATAAAGAGTCAATCAGTTAGTTGTTGCCAGAGGTCGGGACTGGAGAGGGGTATTGACGGCATAGAGGCAGGACTCGGGAATTTTACGGGGTGAGATTGTAGTACTAGAGACATGACTTTATACATTGTTAAAACTCATAGAACTATATACCCAAAACAGTGAATTGTACTTTATGTAAACTAAAAATGAAATAAATCCATAGAGATCTAGATTAACTGAATTTCACCTTCATCTTGTATTTCCATTTGCCTTATTTTTTCCCTAAAAAAAAACTCTTTACTAATTTATCCATCACTATCACTGGTGCCACCTAGCCTCTGATCCTTAATAATCATTATCCCCTTATCTTTGATTTATCTTTTTCTTACATTCTCCATCATCACCACCTCATTTCCAATCAATTACCAAGTTCTGCCCATTTTTCCTATTTAATATCTTTCATATTCACCTTCTCTTTCCCATTTCTTTAGCTACCATGTTTTCTCCTGCTCACCAATCAATCACTATATCTAACTAGCTATTTTGCTTGCCTAAAGCAAGCCTTTTCTTTTTGTAATGCTGTCTTTAAATATCATTTTTTCCCTCTGATCAGAAATCTTCAGTGGTTTTCCATTTTCTATCATCTGTCCCCAATGCCTCTATTGACTATCCCACATACCCTTCCATCTCCATGCCTTAAAAATATCCTTTCCAAAGTAAGACTAGTAAAAAGAATATCTACTATTGATTTTTTAGTATATTCTAGGCATCATGCTAATTTATCTATTATTTCTATTTAATCCTAAGAGCAAATCTATGACACAGATTTATCCCCACTCTACAAATAAGAAAACTGAGGCCCAAAGAAGTCATTAAGTTTCCTAAGATCAGGCATCAAATAAATGGCTAAAATGGAATTCAAACCTGGTCTCTCTGACTCCAGGTCCTATACTTTTAACTTCCAAATTCTTTAAAGTCCTTTAAATTTTACTTCATTTGATTCTTTACTATATGTCTTCTCAAATCATTATTTCTCCTTGAAGATTACTTTCTTCCCAGCTGATCATTGCCAAATTCTTCAAGAAGAGTTCCTGACTACACCCACACCAGCATTTAATTGCCCTCAGCAGATGTTTTAAAGATATATTTTCTTGCCACAAATCAGACTGTTCCATAATTACTCTCTAAGATATTTCACATGTATATGTTTTATTTTCTTCCACCCCACAATCTTTTTCATTCATTCACAGGAGAAAGTAACGCAGATTTAATAAGCACCTAATATATGCTTAGCAATGAGCAAGGTAGATCACTGCTTCAAAGAGCTCACAGAAAATTCCCTGACAGCAGGAATTATGCTTCTTTTTCCCCCCTCCCTCCTGCCTCCCCAAGAACCTATTATGTTGCATCGCATATGCTACAGGATGGATGGGTGAATGTGCTGGTTTGCCTTGGTCACAAATACACCGCATCTGAAAGCCAGGACGGAAGGACTATCACAGCCCCATGAAATTTTATGTTGAAAAACGGCTAATGATGCCATCAGGCCCAGTGTCCTTTAGGGGAGAAAATGAGCTCTTGAGGCAAACATGTAGAAGCTGCAAACCATTTGTAATCAGAAACTGAAGTATGCAACAAGGGAAGCTTGCCAAGCTCAAGGACTCAGTGGCTTTAATGAACGGATGATATTACCGGTGGAAATCAAACTTGCCTACCAGCTGGATTATCTCATCTTCACAATGAGCTTTGCTGGCTGATAACCACAGGGTCCTGCGAAATTAAGCAGCCCCACAAATTACCTGCATAACATTCTGGCTAGACGTTAGAAAGTTGAATTAATTGCCTGAAAATAAATGAATGGGGTAGGGCCAAGAATTGCCTCATTAGTATTCAGCAATACTGCTGTTTTAGGAAGAAAAGGAGAGGAGGTGGGAGGAAGGCGAAACAATGGGAAGCAGGGAGGGGAACTGGGAAGAATAATGAGGGAAATCGTTATTTTACAAGTGCATTACGGACACCTTGTTTTTTCAGATTAGTTAGAGAATTTCCTAGTCTAGCCCAGTTCGCAATGCCTAGGTAGACTCCACTAGCGCTTTCTGCTGGAGCAGACACTCTGGGGAGCCCAGCAATTAACACATGTGCAAAATACAAATCGATTAAGCACATGGACACTTTCTCTTTATTTCCCAAATGAGAGTTAGCAGAATTCAGGTGTTTTTCTTTGGCAAGAAAGGGGAAAATGGAGAGAAACAATGCCCAACAGGTACACCACTCAGACATTTTCATCGGTGGCTTTATTCGGGCAAACACTACAGTGTTAACGCCTGAATCCTCAAGGCATGATTACTGCTTTCTCTTATAGCATCTTTAATTAATAATTCTGTTCAGTCTTAAAAACTGCAGTAACAAAGCCATGTCTTGTGATGCTCATGTGCACAGCAAATTTCTCCAAAACGTACTCTTACTGCATCAGTAGAGGCTGCTCCTGGGAAGTCCCTTGGAAAAAAGCCATGCAAAGATCATGGCATGAAGGGGATGTGGAGGCCACCATGGTGGCCAGACACTGAAATTGGCAAGCAGCTTCCCGAAAGAGTCAGTTCACTAATAACTTACCAACTATTTCTTCCTGAAAACCTGTTTGATCTTTGCATTACAATCACTTCCTAAAGTTGGGTTTTCAAGACCACTGACTTTTCAAAGCCCTTCTGCACTGATTCTATCTTAACCCTTCAAGATATACCCCGAAGCCTAAAGGTAAAGCTGTTATAGTCGGCTTCACTCATTTGTGGGCTGCTTTGTTTTGTTGTCAGGAGTGGTTTCTCTTTTTATGATGGATGTGCCTTGAGTAACTTCCAGCTCAAATGCTTTTCTTCATTCTGAGTGCTAAGAATATGCCTGTCCAGGAGACTTAACCTACATTTCTCTTTGCATTTCAAGGTAGATTTCATCCCATTTTCCTCACCACAGATTTTAGACCATGAGGCACCTTAAGATTACATAAAAAAAAAAAAAATTCCCATTATTTTTATGTTCCCTCCAAGTTCCTTTGTCTTTCGAACATCAAATTAGAAGGCACTTTACTCACACTTTTCTTTTACACCCCTAAAATACAGCTATATGCTGGCAGTAATCTTAAAAAGCAAAAATATTCTCTCTGACCTATGATTAATCTTGGATGAGAATGTCTGCTTTGCTTTCTTTATACCCAATAACATAAAAGTGAGTATCTCTTTTTATCATATATAACAAAAATATTTTTAATCTCACTTAAAAAAACAAAGGAGATTTTGAAGTGAGAAATCAATCATTACCAAGCATATGTGGAGAATCTATTTTGGGCACGGGCCTGTACACTCTGGGGTATGTAATTACACGGAAGAACTGGCAATTGGACTTGTGTTATAGATGTTTTCTTCTTTTGCTTATTTCAAAGAAGGTGGGCCCAAATGGTTATGTTAGTGATTCATAAATCGCCACATAATTTTTTCCAAGTAACGATCTCTTCTGATTCTACGCATGTTCAGTTGTCTCAGGTTCAACCTAAAAACCCTCATTTTTGGAAGAGTCTGTCAGTCCCAGGAGATCTTGTCCTGGATTTTTCATGTTATTTTGGACTTGCTGAATTCCTTTATGAGTTAGAGTGCTTTAGGCTGTAAATATAAGAACATCCATCCCAACCAGCCTAAAAAATAAAGAGCATTTATTGACTAACTGAAAAATCAAGAGTTAGAGTTGTAATTAGGCTTAGTTTGAATAGAACCACAGCTTATTTCCTCTGATTTTCATCCCCGTCCTCCACAGAGTGTCAGCTTCAACCTCAGAATGAAAGGAAAAGCATCTTCTCACCTTCTCAGTCAGGGTTGGCAAACTATGACCCACGGGCCAAATCCAGCCTGTCACATGTGTTTATAAGGAATGTTATATTGGCACACACTCTCATTCATTTACAGACTGCCTATGGCTGCCTTTAGGCTACAAGGGCAGAGTTGAATAGTTGCAACAGAGACCACACGGCCCACAAAGCCTAAAATATTTTCCATCTGCCCCTTCACAGAAAGTTTTCCTTACAAGTCCTCTTGTGGCTCTTTCTTGAGGGCTAGGAATCTTCCTTTACACAAATGTCAGTAAATCTCTTGTCATCTCATTAGGTTACATGGCCATAACTAAACCAATCTGTGGCCAAAATTATGGCAAACTCTGGTAGGCTTAAACCCCCTGGGGCCGAGAGCATGCGATTGCCTGTAGATTAACCAGGTTAATAGTTTGCATGGGAGAGGTTCGTTGGAGTAGATATGATTGCTATATCATTAGGATAGAGAACATACACGATGTCATAGATAGAACTGTGTCCCGACCAAATTTAGATGCTAAAGTCCTGACTTCATAATGTGATTGTATTTGGAGATACCGTCTTTATAGAGGTAATCAAGTTAAAGAGTTCATTAGGTGGGACACTGAAGCAATATGGCTGGTGTTCTTATTAAAAGGGAAAAGTTGGAGACAGACTCGCACACAGACAGAACACCATGCAAAGATGAAGGCAAAGGTTGGGCCAATGCTTCTAGAAGCCAAGGAACACCAAAGATTGCCAGGAAACTACCAGAAGCATGGGGAGAAGTCTGGAATAGATTTGGTCTCACAGTCCTCGGAAGGAACCAACCCTGCCAACACCTTGATCTCATACATACTTCTAGCCTATGAAATAACAAATTACCATTGTTTAAGCCAGTTTTTGGTACTTTGTTATCACAGCCCTAGTAAACAAATACACGTGGGAAAACAATAATGTCCACTACCATGCTATAAATTTCCCTATCTGGAAAGTGATCTGAAAGACCACAAGAAACAAACTATCTCTTGAATCTATGTGTAAATGACTTTTCTGGTGACCACTGCCTGGTGATACCATGATAGCAAAGAGCATATGTCAGGAGGAAAAGGATGCAGCTTGCAAGAGACCAACACATAGACAAATAAAGAACACCCCTTCAGGATAAAATTAAATGATCTGATAAGACCCCCCTGCCCAATAGATCCCTCCAGGATACCTTCTCCTAAACCTTTGGGCATTGTCTGATTATCTTTTTTTACTATCCTTTATTACACTGTCTAAATCCACCAACCAGAGATTTGCATGGATTTAAAAGCATCTCCTTTTAAAAATCAATACCCTGCAAAGGCTTCTATCCATTACTCTTCAGACTGTTGGCTTGAAAAACAGAGATTTGAGGTTTGAGAGTGAGAAGGAGTTAGTCAATAAGAAAACCAAGTATCATTTCTGTATTGAAGACTTGAGTAAGAAGAGTTGAAACTACCAAGCCATTGATGCATTGAGATTTGTTCAATCACTCACTCAACAAGTATTTATGGCATTCCTATAGCCATATTAAATGTTTAATATACAAGAATAAACAAAATAAACATGATATCTGTCCTCACAGAGCTCAGAGTTTAGCAAGGGAGAAAGGTACAGAAAATAAACAGAATATTATAATATAGTGTGGCACGTGCCAGTATAAAAGAAGTTTAGGATTCTATGGGTACATATAAGAGGCACGTAATCTGATTTACAGTGGGTCAGGGGCAGTTTCCTAGAACAGGCATTGTATAAACTGAAATTTGACAAATAATTAGGAAATATTCAAGCCAAAAAGAAGGGTATAGGAGAGGATGGGGAGATCATGAATAGTGGTAATAACCATCTGAAAAATTATAGGTTTTATCCAGAAGAAAATGAGGAGCCATGAGAAGTAATACAATCAGATATGCAATTTAGAAAGATGATTGGCTACTCAGAGAAGTAAGGATGTCATGCTAGGTTTGGCTTTGGTCTAACAAGGAGTCATTTCTGAGTCAAGTAAAAGACACATGCCCCTAGGCATGGAGTTGTATCCCTTAGTTAAATCAAGTTAAAACCGTCTATTAGGGGGCTGGCCCCGTGGCCGAGTGGTTAAGTTTGCGCGCTCCACTACAGGCAGCCCGGTGTTTCGTTGGTTCGAATCCTGGGCGCGGACATGGCACTGCTCATCAAACCACGCTGAGGCAGCGTCCCACATGCCACAACTAGAAGGACCCACAACAAAGAATATACAACTATGTACCAGGGGGCTTTGGAGAGAAAAAATAAAAAAAAAAAACCGTCCGTTAAAAATTATCCAAAGCTTTACCCACCCAAAACAGTCAAGTTACCAGTCATTTTTAAGGAAGCTAAAGTGACTATAGTAACGTGGGAAACTATTGAAAAGGACTTTTCTTCATGAACGGGAACACCATGCTGCAACCTCTAGGTAAAGTAATTTAACCTCATCAGTGACAAACAACAAAAAAAATACAGCTATTTAAAACATGATTTTAGAAACAGCACTACATTTAGAAGGTATAGGTACTAAACTAGCAGGATGTGGTCTAAATTTACTGAGGTAATTGGTTACATTGGTGGCCCCCAGTAAACTGTGTCCTCCATTTTCACATCCTTGTATATTCTCCTCCTCTTGGATTTAAAGGAAACTGTGGTTTGCTTTAAATTTGGCAGATGTGTTTCTGTGCAAGTTCTGGAACTGACAGCCTCTCTGTCTGCAGTCCCGTAAGCTTGAGCCACCTCATAAGCTGTCTAGCTACTCTGCTTAATAGACCATGGAAATAGACCATGTGAAGAGGCCATTCAGAGAGGAGGTCCTGAGATTACAGGGAGAGAGAGTCTCAGCTGTTTCAGCATCCTGGCTAAGCCTAACCCCCAGGTGGCCCAACTGAATGCAGCCACATGAGTGACCATTGGAAGCACCAGTTCAAGAACCACCCAACTGAGCCCAGTAGAGACTGCAGGATTGTCACAAATAAAATGGCTGCTGTTTGAAGCCACAAAGATTTGTTACACAGTAATATATAACTGGAACACTTACCATCATCCTTTTAGTAACAGAAATAATATGTAAATTAATACTGTTTAGTCCAACTCCCTTGTGTCAGAGAAGAAAACTGAGGAACAGAAAGGTTGAGTGACTTGTTCTGAGTTCCACAGCATCTTTTCCTTTAACACACAGCCTCTCACAATGCCCTAGTCTCAATTTTCCAGTGTAAAAGGTAATGAGAAGAAAGGAGTGGAAGAGGAAAATGGAAAAGATCTGGAATAAGAAAGGCAATCATAAATCTAACAAACCGAGGACACTGGACACAAAGTCTGACATCTGGCCTTGGAATAAATAGAGTATTCTCTGCTCCCATATTGTATTGTGTTGTATGTATTGTGTGTGCATACTCATAGGACCAAGAAGTATGGGAAGTCTTTAGGACAGTATATATTAAGGACTGAAAGTCATTTCTACAAGCTGCATGCCACTCTCATTACCTCATTTCACACTGCTGTGTTTCTGAGAAAATATTTCTCACGTCTTCCAGGAGCTGATCCACTTACAGAGTCAATTGACATCAACGCAGTTGACTCCCAGCCAGGTTGTACAAAGAGATAATATTTCAAGATTCTCAAGTGGATTAGTTTTCCCAGATGAGGCTGTACTCGAGATGCTAATAATAAGGTCTCTCAGGTTCTTTCGCGTTGGCCCAGGGCTCGTGCTTTCTGAGGCATTTTATAAATAAGTAAGTTACCCTATTCTCAAAAGCCTCTAGATGGAAACACTTTAATACAACAGACCTAATTTTTCAATCTCACCTTTTGTAACTGGGTATGAATGAGCTATTCTTCATGTTCTTGTAGCTTGACAGGAACAAGAAAGTGTACCAAATCATTAATTCTCTAATTTGCCCACATAACATAAAACCAGCTGGCTTTTAATATTTAATTAAATTAGTGTGCTCCCCGACTGAGTTCTAATATTCCAATTTCAATTTTCAGCACATAGCTAATATAAAACCAAAGAAGCACTGAGTGATGTGGAAAGGGAAAATGTGACCTTGGTAGGATAATGTGAAGACATCTACAGATGAAAAAAAATATTTTTTTTTTCCTTAAGCAATATAGGATGTCCTAACTAAAAATTCTTCATTCTCTTTTAAGAAGTAGCATCATGTGGTAAAAATATGTGCACATTTGGGGACGGTTTCTTTTTCCATTAATTAATTCCTTCGTCGACTCATTGGTTTCTCATGCTTGTTGCATGCCAAGTATTGTACTGGGAGTTCAAGTGTGATGATGAAACGCATTGTCCTTACCCCCAGGGGAGCTCATTTTCTCTACTTCTTGCTAGGGACCTTGTAGCCAAGTGTCTGTGTGAGATCTCAGACAAGCTTAACCTTTGAGCTTCAGGCCACAGTCTATAGAATGACTACCTTTGCAACACTTGGCTCACGCAATTCCTGTGAGGATTAAGCGAGAGCGTGTCTTGAGAAACAGCTTAGTACATTGTAAAGCCACAATCACATGATGAGTCAAAATCATGAGGTATTTTGTGTAGGGTTTTTGTTTGTTAGTTTGCAATTGCAGTTATGGGAGGCAATAGGGAAAGGATTCTACTATAACTGCCTATTTTCTCGTGGGTCACTTCTCACACATATGCAGTAAAATGTGGTTAAGTCTGGCCTCGAGAGATTCAATCTTGGGCCCTTTATCTGTAATTCTCCTTATAAGATGTTTCCTGCCTTGAATAGCAGATTCAACATTCAAGGCCAGTTTGTTTCTTGTTTTAATCAGATTGGATTATGCTAAACTTAGGCTAAAGGTTTTTCTTAGCTTTTTATGGTGATTTTACCCCTGTGTGGAGTGTATATTGACAGCTGTTGATTTTTTGTTTCTCTTTTCTGTTTCTCTACTTTTTGTTTCTCTCTACTACACTGAGTTGGGCTGACTTTCTCGCCTGTTAGCAGCGTTATAGGGCACCAGGTACAAAGATAGTCAGTGCGAGTGATTGGTGAAGATGCCTGAGAAACGTCCAGTGGAGAAGAAAACAGGCAGCTGTGATCTCACTCCGTGGTGCGTCTGGCCCCTGCAACAGCTGTAGAGTGGGCCTGGACCAGCATTCAGAGTCAAGGCCAAAAGACATATATTAAAGGTAAACCACGGGCCAGAGTTAGAACTTTGGGTCTTAGGCACATAATTTCATATGGTACCCAAACCTCTAATTTTTCCTGCCTTTTCCGTTTGGCTTATGGTATGACTGTTCACTCAGTTGTCCAGACAAGATTTAAGAGGCATCCTTGATTCTGCCACCCTGTCACCGCCTCTCACCCCATAGATAAATTTTTAGTTTTACCTTGGAAACCATTTGGCTTCTGTTCCTTTCTTTTCACTCTGTTATCAGTACTTCAGGATTGGTCTTCATTACATCACAATTGCACTATTTCAACAATATTCTACAGACCTGCCTACCTACAGTATACCGCCTATAGGATAATGTATGACTCCTTAGAATGGAATTGCTCTTCTTATTGAATCCCCAACCTGTCTTTCTTACTTACCTTCTACCAACCACAACCCTCCACTCCAGGTACTAAATTGTGAAACTGCACCAGGTACGCCAGGTACTAAATTGTGAAGTTCTGAAGGTAGCTTACTATTCCCCAAACACACCTTATGCCTTTGTTCATGGAATTGTCTCTGCCTGGAATGTCATTTTCATTCCATTCACTGGAATCTCACTCATTCCAAACTCCCACTTACTCTTCAAGGATAAGCTCAAATGCTGCTGCTTCTCTACAGCTTTCCGTGACCCGCCAAGGTAAAATCAATTGTTCTTGCCTCTTTTTCCCTATGTCCAATACACACAGTTTTTTTTTAATTTATGCATCAATATTTTAACTAAATGCTGAGGTGTGGGAAAGTAAGAATATTCTCTTGAAAATCTCTCCAATTTCTAGAGAAGTGGCCCATAGCCTAGCTCATATAGATGTTCAACAAGCACTTAAATTGAATCATTAAATTGTTTATCTTTCTTAATATCAACAGGTAGTCAAGTCATGACTTGAATCTGCCATTCCTGAACCATATAGCATTATGATTCATTTTTTTAAACCATTTGTTATTTTTCTCATTATAAAAGTAACATCAATTCACTGTAAAGATTTGGAAAATACAGAAAAAATGTAAAGAAGAAAATAAAAATCACATAATAAACCCTCTGAGTTAGTTAACATTAAAAAGTTGATGAATTCCCTTTCAGTATACTTATAATGCATACAAATTTTGTGCTAATTTTATAATAACACCTTTAGCATCATTTAGGATAGCAAATTTACTCTCCTTGAAAGGACAATATATGGATCACTATCAGCTGTCAATTTATTTCAGTTCCCCAGGTCTTGAAATTAGTGTAAATCCTCAGTTTCTGCATATTGAGAGAGACTGACTCACAGATGTTATCCTGAAGGGAAGCTTGTTTCCATATACACTATTTTATATAAATGTGAGATTGGACTATATAAATGATTTTAACTTGTTTTTTTTTTCACTTCATATGCTACCACTAACCTTTCTCCATGCTATTACGTATTCTTCCCAACATGACCTTTAATGTTGTTTTCATGGGCTAAATTGTATCCCTCTCCTCCAAAATCATCTGTTGAAATCCTAAACCCCAGAACCTCAGAATGTGACTGTATTTGGAGAAAGGGCCTTTGAAGAGGTAGTTAAGTAAAAATGAGGCCAATAGAGTGAGCGCTAATTCAATTTGATTGGTATCTTTAGAAGAAAAGGAAATTTGAATACACAAAGAGACACAAGGGATGACATGCACAGAGGGATGACCATGAAGAGCCAGCAAGAGTGGCCACTTGCAAGCCAAGGAGAAAGGCCCCAGAAGAAACCAAACCTGCCGACACCTTGATCTTGGACTTCTCGCCTCCAAAGCTATGAAAAATAAATTTCTGTTAAGCCACCTAGTCTGTGGTATTTAGTTACAGCAGCCCTAGCAAACTAATACACTGTATAATATTATATTTCATCATATTGTTTCATATAATTTATTTAACCACTCACCTATGGTTGGATGCCAATTTCCCTTCAATAAAAACAGTGTTGTTGTGATGTACATCTTCATAAAAAATCTTTACCAGACTATTTCCTTATAAAAGCTTTAAAATATTTCTCAGTAAAAAACAGCAGAAGTTTATTTAGAAAAATTTAGAAAACAGAACAAAAAGAGAAAAAGTAACATGATGTTACTATTCAAATACAAACATGGTTATATTTATTATATTTCCTTCCAGTCCATTTTTCCTCCCTCATTTGTGTGCTTTAAAACATGGTTGTACTAATATTTATGGTTCTTTGGTTTCGTTTTTTAAATTTAACATAACATTATAAGCATTATGTCACATTGTTTCATACTCTTAATAAGTGTTTTAATGGCTCCATAATAGGTGGGTTCATCAAGAAAAGAAAAACTGAGCTTTCCCTGACTACTCTTTTCCTTGTATCTGGTGTTTGGACTTTGGAATAGTTAGAGCACAGTCCAAGCCGCTGGTAAGGAATGAAAGAAGAAAGATGGAGGGAGGGAGGGAGAAAGGAAGGAAAGAAGGAGAAGAAAGAAGGGAGGAAAAACAAAGAAAAGAAGGAAGAAAGGAAGAGAAAAGAGAAAGACGAGACAGAGGCTTAACCTAGATGGTGGTTTATTTCTCTGTCACACAACAGTCCATTGGCAGATAAAGATCCAACACTGGTAATATGGCTCTGCCTTCCTCAACATGGCTTCTACTTGTGTGCCCCAGGTTGTTACTCTAGCTCCCATTATCTCTCACCCAGCAAGCAGTAGGGAAAGGACCAGAGGAGTGACCTCACTATGCTTTTAAGGGCAAGACCCAGGAGTGGTACACATCACTTCTACCATGTACTATTGGCCTTAACTTAGCCTTGTGACTGATGAGGATTTTTAGGCTGGTTACTTTTAAAATTGCAGATGAGAAGCAGGCTCTGAGGAGCAGAGTTTGCTTGCCCCTTTGTTGGGAAACATTTACATTTGTAAGGGAAACCTCCATCTGTAAAGATGCCTCCCTCTCTGTGCCAGGAAGAAGGGAGATGACCTTATCTCTAGAAACTCTTAATCAATGCCAAAGTTGGTTACTGTCTGGCAACCTCATGTAACTGACCCCCCACCCCAATATCCTCCTTTGTCTTTAGCTGAAGATAGTATTTAGGGTGGTGGTTTCTGGCCTTTACTTAATCTGATTTGATTCTTATCTAAAAGTTGTGGGACCACACAATGGCCAGACCCCACCTGCACTGATACCATTTTAACTTTTTTGCATGTTCTTTCCTTTGTCTTGTAAAGAGATGGCTCACATACCTATGCCTTAAATTTAGCCTTACTCTCCACCCATGTTTGCAGCAGCAGCTCCTCTTGCCCATGGGTCCTGTCCCCACGCAGCAGCTCTGATTGCCCATGGGTCCTGTCCCCATGCTATTCCACACTATTCTCTAAATAAAAGAGCACTACTGCCAGATCTTGAGAGTCCAAGAAATCTTTCTTTCGACTCCTCGGCTCACCGACCCCGCATCATGACCACATCAGCAACAATTGAGGCTGGACACTATATTTCCTTTAAATATAAAAAATATAAATCCAGCCCTGATGGCCTAGTGGTTAAGGTTCGGCAATCACCAGTTCAGCGGCCCAGGTTCATTTCCCCGTCATGGAACCACACCACTGGTCTGTCAGTTGCCATGCTGTGGCAGTGGCTCACATAGAAGAACTAGAACAACTTAGAATTAGGAATATACAACCATAGACTGAGGGCTTTGGGGAAGAAAAAAGAAGAGAGAATACTGGCAACAGATGTTAGCTCAGGGTGAATCTTTCCCTGGGGGGGGGGAGGAGAAGAAGAGTGAAAATAAATAAATAAATAAATAAAATTAAAAATTACAACATATATTGAATCAGACAACATTAACTCAATGCGTATTGTGTGCTCAGGACTTTCAGCAGTTACTTCATTTTACAGTCTCTTTCTAGATATTATCATCAGCATGGTACCTAGGGGTCACTGAGACTCCAGATAGATTAAATAACCCAACAAAGGTCACAGCCCCTCTGTCATCCAGCCAGAATCTAAATCCAAGTCTGTGGGACTCCAAAACTGCTGCTCCTCCAGCTACATTATTATTGTGCTTCCTTATTAACCTAAAAATTAAAATTTAAAAACACGTACAGAGTTTCCTTCTAAGACTTCTGAATTTTTAAAAATAATTCTTGTTGGAATTAATAGTCTCTGTTAATGCCTTCAAATACAGGTTTAGTAGAAAATATTGTGAGGTGGTTTTAGAATAAATTCGGTCTCTGGATTTTTGTGACTACTTAAAGTAAATAACCAGCATTTATAATCTTTTAACTTATTCCCATGTAAATTATGACAGTTATTGTTTTTCAAATGTTTCTAGATCTTAGTGAATAGACCTTTTTGTGACAAGATGAGCTGGAAAAAAACACTCCCCCATACCCTTAGCACAATAAAGTTAAGATTATTGTTTTGCTAGGGGCAAGGTCAAAGTCATAATCACAGGAGTTCTACCCTTTCTTCATATGATGAGAAAATAAATTGGAAACATGGCAAAATGTACTTGTTTTTTAGGAGAACTAAGGGGACAATCAGCTGCACTGCTCTGTGATGGGGAGATCAAACAAGAGCAAGAGCACCCAGTTTCACTTGAACTTACAGAACTAACACTTCACATTTGACACTCAACTTTGCAGGACACAAGATGGGGCCAAAAGGGAGGAACATCTTCCTTCATGCCACAGCAGAGATCCCGAAAAGGGGGTGAGGTCTCCCAATCGGGAGACACAAAAGAGGCCAGCCAAGGAACCATATGGAATAGTCTCCTTTTAGAAGAACTGAGGCGTAAACAAACCCTTCCCTTATACAGTTCAAGAGCGTGACTAAATTAGATTAGGTTACAACCTCTGTCTCCCCACACGCTGTGTTGCTTTTTTGAGAGCTGACACAGCTTAAGAAAATACCTTCATACATTTCCATTATAGAAGGTTTGGTCTGGGGAAGCCTGTCAGAACAGCAGGTACTCAAAGAGAGGATGGCAGCTATTCTCCAACCATCTTTCCAGGACTATAGTAGGCGGAGGAGGCTGGGTATCAATTCTCTGATTGCAACCCCCCTAGACTCACTTCACGCCCCCACCCCTCCACCATCACCTATGGAAAGCAGGGAACTTCCTTCAGGTTAGAAAAGAAGGAACCTTTTCGCACCAGGCTGCACATGCGTGTGGTAAACTCAACTAAAAGTAATGGACAAGTGAGAAAAATGTTGAGGACTTAGAATTCCTGTTGCCTCTCAGTAAGAATGTCAACAGTTAATTGAATAGAATACACAATCATTAAATAATGTGAGTATTTTTTGTGTGCGATATTCGACCTTACCTTCTAAAAGGCTTCTACTGATTATGTTTTATTACCCGGTTTGTTAAGCATCTATTGTAAAGTGCTGTTAAATTATAATGAATTAGCTTTCCTTCTGCAGAAGTGTCACCTGAATGTACTTAGCTGGCTCATCAGAGCCATAAATGTGTAATTATTGATTTTACTAAGCAGTTTTGTTGCCTTTACACGTTACAAAGTGCTTTTTCATTAGTTTTACTTGGGAAAAAAAGTTAAATTATTGTAAAGTATGGAGTTCCTTGCTACAGAGATATACTCACAAAATTCCAAAGTTCTAAACAGCTTCTCAGCCCTCTGATACTACTTACAATTTTACCTTTGATCTACAGATCAAAGAGCAGAGTGAGAATCTTATTAAAGCTATGAAATTTCTCCCAAGAAAATGAATGTAAACAGAAAATGTTACATAAAGCTTCAGGACTTTCACGGATCCCCGGAAAGCTGTTCTGTGGATGCCCAGGTTAAAAATTTTGAGTTAAAGAATTTTGAAAATTCATGATAAAGTATGTAAAACAATGAATTTTCTGATACTCTACACTTGATGTTTCTTGGTATTTATGCAGTTAAGAAGCAGAAGACAAATGTCTATCATCATAACGGCAGGGACGACAAAATTCATTTCAGTGTGCACTTTGTTGGTTAAAAAAATAATGCCTCATTCTCTTAATCTTCCCATGTTAACCAAGGATATATCGTCTAGCACCTTCTCCCAGTTGAATTTTACATGAAAAAGAAAATTACTTGAGTCATTTCAGCTATGTCAAATCTTAAAGAATTGAGAAAGCATGTCCTGATCTAAAATTATTGAGTGCTTACTCTTTGGTGGACATTGTGCCAAGTGTCTTCCGCGCATTATTGCATTTAACTTTTAAACAAGTGTATGAGAAAGCTACTGTTTTTATCTTCACCTTACTTAGAGGAAGTTAAGAGAAGCACGGTAACTTGGCTGAGGTCATACTGCTGGTAAATGATGGGGCTGGAACTGAATTTTTCTTTTCCAATTTGGCAGCCAGGAAAAAATCATCAGAAACAGGTGTATTTTAGCTGAAGTTCTGTGAAGGAGGAGCAGTTTTATTTGATTTCAAAGAAACAAGTGACCTAAATCAATTTGCACCTGCCCTTGATTTTGTGCAAATTTATTTATAATGAATGGCAAAGGAAGGGGAGATAGTCCTAAATTCAGAAAAATTTAAATAGTCTTAAATCAAGCATGTAACATGCAATCCCATTTGTCCAGAAAAAAAGCAAAAGGCAGAACAGTAAATCTTTTCCATAGCAAAATTATCACAAGGCTACGTGGAATCTTCCAGGCTCAACTTTTCCCCTTTGAATGGGAACTACAAATCACTGGGTTATCATGCCGTCTAAGCAGTGAGTCCATTAATCTCTTTCGCTCTTCATTTGCCTCAGATCTGATTTGACTTTCTGATAATACATCGCTCTGATCACTGTGTGCCCTCCTTGATATGGAGTCTCCAGAGAAAGCTACAAACAGACAGAGAAAGAAGGCTGGTGGCTCCATCCTAACAGGGCCTCAGGATGAGGAATGGCAATGTTTGGAAGCATCTTCAACATAATTGTGGTACCCAAGAGAACTTTCAAGATATAAGCCAGCAGTAAAATACTTGTAGAAGTGAATGGTAAAGCAGAAACTGAAAATGAATTATTATAAACACTCCAATTCAGTGTAAAATTTTGCTCCTAAGGATATAATACTCAGATACCTGCTGAGCATATAAATACACATCTAAATATGCACCGCAGTGGTTAATCAAGTTAGACTTCAAGGTTGAGGTTTTTTACATGGGAAGCTGAGATCTAGATGAGTTGAATTACTTGAAGTCTCGCTGAAAATTGGTATTTGTAGGGCTTATTCCAATGCCTGACCACTATACTTCATTCCTACTCAAGTCTACTCTAGACCAGGGGCTGGCAAACTTTTTCTTAAAAGGTCAGATAGGAAATGTTACGCTTTGTAGGCCATTCTTTCTCTGTGGCAACTACTCGACTCTGCCATTGTAGTGTGGAAGCAGCAACAGACAACAACGAATGGCATGTGTTCCAATAAGACTCTATTTACAAAACAGACAGTTGGCAGGATTTGGCCAGCAGATGGTAATTTACCAACCCCTGCTCTAGACTACAAATTCCGTCTCTTCCATTTATTAATTATAGGCTTTGATTTACTTATTTAGTCTCTCTCAACCTCAGTTTCTTCCCCCAACGAAACACACTGTTTTCCCAATAGTGGAAAGAATTTTTCTCAGACAGGTTTATGAAAAGTGGTTTCTTACAGAATATCGTCTGGGGAATCTCACTCTTTAGGTTTATAAAATTATTTATAAATATGTGTGTGTATGTGTATAATTTATTGAATACCTATTATGTGCGAGATATTGTATTAAATACTATACATATTCTGTCAATTTAATCCTTATAATTGTCTTTCAGTGTGGATTCTGGGGGACTCAGAGACATTCAAGAGCTTGCCAAAGGCTCACATAGAACTGTGGTTAGTCGCTTATAGAAACTTCACTCATGCCTCTACACTATGCTGTCTTTTTACTGTATTGTATTTTACTTTATTTTATTGTGGAAAGAACACAATACAAGATCCGCTATCTTAACAAATTTTTAAGTATACAATACATGATTGTTGACTATAGGCACAATGTCGTACAGCAGATTTCTAGAGTTTATTCATCTTGCTTAACCAAAACTTTGTGCCCGTTGGTTAGTAACTCCCCATATCTGCCTTCTCCTAGCCCCTGGAAACCACTATCCCACTCTTTGCTTCTATGAACTTGACTATTTTAGATACCTTCTGTACATGGAATCATGCAATATTTGTGTTTATGCAGCTGGCTTATTTCACTTAGCATATTGTCTTTTGATGAGGACATACTGGTGATCTTTTTGAAGAGTGATAAGGGGCAGGAAGTGTCACATACATGGAATACAATTCATATTTTCTGGAGGATAGCCTTCTGCCAAGATGCAAACACCCGTTGGACCATGTTGAAGTAAGAGTTCTAAAGTTTAGGTTGGAGTAATCTCCCGTCCTATTGCTGCTTCCTCCTTTACTTTTAGCTCCAACGACTCTTAAGAGGACTCTGGTCTTTTTGCCCTTTCAAGGAAAAGAACAAGTTATCTCCTCTCTGATCTCTCAAAGGCAGCCTGGCACAAGATATTTATCAAACATAGGCTAAGCAGCCTAGGACCACTCAGCTCCAGGCGTTGGGGCAAATTTATACTCTCTTGCTATCTTTTTCTTTTTACTCTTGGCATAGTGGATAAACTTCAGATTCACTTTTTCTTGCAAAGCAATGGTACGATCACATCCTCAACTTTGAGATGTATAATAGGCATAGACACAAAGAGAAAGAAGTAGAAAGCTCAAATATGACATGAGACCTAAATAATGTTCTATAACAGTTTTCATCAAAGCTCTGCATTAAGGGCATTGGGACATTTTCTCAGATTAATAAAAACAATACTTCTTTTACCATTTGACCACAATCTTTGTCCATGAGATCCCTTGTCAGGGGATGCCAGGGAGGAAGAAGGAAGAGGAGTAGTAGCCTGAAGACTCATGTAGGTCTTTTACATTTAAAACAAACAAATTATCAAAACAAAAAGCAAACAAACCAAAAAACTCTCCACTTCAACCCTGCATTAAGCAGTTCTCATGGAGTCTAGTTCCTGCGTGTCTTTTTCATATCCCTCAGTCATTGGCTTCCATCCTTATATTCCACTGAAACTTCAACCATTAAGTTATTCAATGGCTTCTACTCAAGTCCAATGGCCATGTTTTAGTTCTTAACCCATTTGATCTTTCTGAATGATCCCTTTTTTTTCCTTTTTTTTTAGAAACCCTCTCCTCCCTTTGACTTCTTGGGAGCACTTTCTTTCTTCACTTATATCGTGAGCCAAAACTTTAATCTCTACAGGTGCCGAGCCCATGACATAAATGAGTGAAGTGGTCTCTTCTGTTTTATTGCTTTACCACAGATGCATTTTGTACATATATACAACATGTAAGAACATTCTTATCTCCCATAACCAACATGGTCTTGCCCATTGTTCTTGAAACTTGTGGCCCACATGTCCTCTCTTTCGTTTTCCCACTTTAGATGGAAATATGGATACAAGAAATGTTTCACTTTCCTCTTATCTATACTGTAAGAAAATTAGCTGCCACTGAGATGATAAACAGCACCAGACACTTGGTCCAAGGGCAATGGATTATGGTGGAGACTAGCAAACTAGAGCCCACATACCTTATCTAAAGAGGAAGTTTCTATCCAGCTCCAGATTATTGTTCCCCAGTCTTCTTATTTGCAACAGATGCTAGAAATCCAGATTTTATGTAAATCCCTGAATTTTTAAATGTTGGCAACTCTATGTAGGCCAAACGCAATACCTTTAAATGTGAGAGTTGCTAGTTTGCCTCCTTTGTGGTCAGAACAGATCGTCTCTTCACTGACTCCCTTTTTGTCAAAGTATCTCCTGGTTCCTTCCTGTGCCATATTCTCATTCCAAATGCTCTTCTTAAGTAAGTCCATCTCCTTTGCCACATCTTCAACCCATAATACTTTGTTCCAACTGTATTCTCACACATTATATTCCTCCTTGTATAATTGCTATTTATGAAGTTGTCTTATCTGCCTCATATGCTAATAAGTATATTATGGGTAATGACTGATTCTTATTCATATGTGCATTCCACATAGCTCCTAGATCCATTTCTTTGCACATGAAAGTTTTTCATAAATGCATCTTGTTTCATTAATATTTAGATTCTGAATTTCTATAAAGAAAATACTTTTAAAAAATGGCTACCATGTCAGATGGTCTCAGGATTATGCAGACATCCCACTCTGTAGATCTCCATTTATATAAGGCAATAGTTTCTTTCTCAAATTCCTGCAAAATTCATGTAGTGCCAAAAGCAGCTTTGTTCTCAAGGACATTAGTTTTGCTAAAGGCAGAAAGTATTTTGTGAAAAAGTAAAAATGAGTCCCAGGGTCAAATAAATTGGAGAAATTCTGTTGAACAATGTTTAACAGATTTCTTATTGTTGCTCTTCTCAGAGTTTTTGCCCTGCTAACGTGTACTGTGATTATCCAAAGGAGTAACAGAGTGCTTTCCAAATGTTTTTGATGCTGGAACCATTTTGTGAGAATCATTATTAAGATCTCATGAGACTGGAACACAGTTTGGCTTAAGAGTCTAAATGCTTGAAATGTGAGGTCTTCTATGATTTGTTACCCCTCTGGACTTTCAGTGTGTTTCCTACTAAACAAATCCTCCAACCATTCCAGAACTCACGTTATTCTTCTTTTCCCAAACATGTGCCTTCCTACTTTAGCACATTTTCTCTCAAAATGTACATGGCCTGAAATATCACTCGACCTTCACTAAATCTACTTAAAAGTTATCTATTCTCCAAAACCCAGTTAAATACATAGTTTTCTAAGAACTCATTAAAAATCATTCCTGCCCTTGATGATCTCTCTTTCCTCTAAGCAGGAGCTACATTAATTGTCTTTATCAAGCCTTTGATGTGTAAGATAGCCTATGCTAACTGTGTTTTTTATATTCGTCTGCCTGTATCTCGACTCTCCCCTTTAGATTATTTATCTTCTCAAGAACTGTGCCTTCTGAGTCAATTCATTCTTCACAGAGGAAACTCCATCAGTGATCTTCATGATATAAAATAGAATAATTTGGTAACCTAAAATGCATATGATTAAAGAGTCTGGAAGCGACCGCTGGTGTAACTGAAGTTTTAGTATAGCACAATTTTCTCAGCAACCAGGAGTACAACACAGCTTTTTGTCTCTCCTGTAGAAACAGTGAAGACCTAGAATACTTTCAAAGTAACAAAGATAGAGGAAAGAACCCTCTAGAAGGGAAAAGAAAATACCTTACCTAGAGGACAAGAAGCACTCTCTCAGGGAGAAAATGTAGGTCCAGACATCTTACTCACAGCCTCAGCAATTCTAAGAAGTCAAAGACTGTCATGCGGAGTAGTCACACAATTACCCCTTGCCGCAGTCCAGGCTGCTTCTCAGGGGATTTAGTATATGGTTTTTTAGAGTTTAGTATATGTTGTTTAGAGTCAAAACTGAAAAAGCACCACCTGGGGTTTTGAAAAGGCCAATCAACGAATGTTGGAAAGAGCTCTCACGCTTAGAAAAATGTTCCTTCTACCTGCAAGATTTGGGGGTCTATTCAAAACGAAACACCTGGGGGCTATGAGTGAGGACTAGGAATGGAAAAAGCCAAAGTGTGTATCATCAAGACCCCATATAAGGGAGCTAGCCAGGGAGGGGATCACTGGGGCAGGCATGGGAGAGGGCCCCAGGACAGCAGGGACCCTAGGAACAAACTGAAGACCATCTGGAGCCAAGCGTCGTAAGTGAAGCCCTCACTGTTTTTCTCATAGCTGTTATACCCTGGGGAAAGAAGGTTGTTCCAGAATGCAGCACTTTACTTCCCAATAAAATAAATGTGGCAGAGTCTAGAAATTTATTTTGCTTACAGTTTGATTTCCTGGCCTGTTAATTTCTCAGAAAGAAGAAAAGGAATTTGAAAGTGAGAAATATTTACTTATGTGGGAATAAATATGCATGAAAATGCTAAACAAAAGTGCAAAACCAGTATTTATGCCCATTTGCATGAATTTTAAAGCAATATGAATCAAGAAAGCTCTAACATTATCATTCTGACTCTATAATGGGACAAAGAAAAAAGTAATATATACATTTAAAATTTATTCTATGTATGAATAGATGTGCATTATGTGGATGAATTTCCTTATGAAATAATTGACTTTTTTTTTCTTGTAAACCTAATAAAAACAGTTTGAGATCACCAAAATTAAGAGATCAAGCTAGTGCATAACAAAGTGAAACATTCTAATCTGTATATGTAAATGAGGTAACAGCAACACATTCAACATCTGTTAAACTCACAGCATATAATATTCATTTCAGGAGGTTTGAAATACAGGCATGAGTATTATAAAGAGGAATATACCTGCCTGAGAGAACCCTATGTGACATTTTTCATTTCATATTTACACTCCACTATATGTGTAAATAAGCAGGTATTTTAATATCTGTACCAAACGAAAAAATATATTGCACTAGTTTGAGTTTTGATGCACAAGGTTTATATATGTAGTTTAATTTGAAGAAGAAAATGATGGAGAGCCTGGAGATTATCAAAGTTATACCTGGAGAAATGAGAAATTATCACCTTAGCCACCTTCCCTGTTGAAGAGAAGTCCATCTCTGGATGATAGAAACTGCATCTATTTTTCTATCAACAGAAAACACACCATTGCCTGGTAAATAGTTACATATTATAAAATGTAGATTATCTCTAATTAAAAAAAGAAAGACATTGTCTTTCAAAGTCTGGGAATGTTATCTTGTGATTTTGTCACAAATGATCTTTATTTAATTGTTCCATTTTAAGGATTATTTATCTTGTTTTCGCCTCTTTGATTGCTTCCTTCTAGGGCTTTATAAATTGGAACCACAATTAGCAACATCACTAATTTCCTTTCAAGATCATCTGAGCTTTCAAGCTGAAACACTGCACTCAGTTTTATTTTTCGTAAAATTGAAATGGTTTTAGATGGCTAATTTTTATCATCTTTAATTCAAGCCCCAAAGGTAGCCAATTTTTTTACAAATAAGTAATTGCTTGGACTGAAAAATTTAACTACAATATTTCAAAGGAAAGATAATGTTGAAATGGTGTTGGTTATAATAATTAAACCCTTTGTTCAATCAAAAGTAGACTCTTTAGTTAAAGGCCACTAAACTTCATGAGGTGTATAACAAATCATGTTTCAATTTATTGAACACAGATTTTTTTTTCCTTCCCTGTGTTTAGTATTTGTCATTTAGATACATAAATAGAGAATTAGATTCTGAATAAATTAAGCATAGCGATAATTTGTGGCAGCTCTGATAAATCATACATATATGCACTGTGATTACATGAAAGGAGAAGGCCATCACACATAGGCTGATAAATTGCTCTAAGTCCAGAAAGGGTTTGATCTGCAGACCAGCTCTCTTTTCTTCCTCACTCAAGCAAAAACATTAACTTTTTAGCTAAAAAACCTTTATCTAATATTTCAAATGTACTTTAAAATACTGCTAGGTGCTGGGTGATGTTTAATTATTAGGATTAAACAAAAGAAAGATGAATATTATTCAAAAGACAGAACTGAAAACTAAGGGTATATGACACATTTCATTGAGAGGGAGGAGACTTGCCAGATGAAGTGGAGAGGAAATAATATGCTGTAAAGACTGATAAAATTGGAACAGAAAGCTGTGACTGTATTGCGGAGGGGTAAGGATGAGATATTTAATCCATAAACAGCAGAAGCTGCCTTAGTCGGTTCAGATTGCTATAATCTGAAGACACTGGGTGGCTTATAAACAATAGAAATTTATTTCTCACAGTTCTGGAGGCTGGAAATCTGAGATCGGGTGCGAGCACGGTCAGATTCTGGTGAGGACCCTCTTCTGGCTTGTAGACGGCCAACTTCTTGTATCCTTGCCTGGTGGAGAGTAGAGAGAGAAAGCAAGCTCTCCCTTGACTCCTACAAGCGCACTAATCCCATCCCTGAGGGCGCCAACCTCCTGCCCTCATCTAATCCTAATTACCTCCCAAAGGCTCCCCCTCCTAATGCCATCACATTACAGGAGGGGAGGGCTTTAAGATGTGAATTTGGGGGGACACAAACATTCAGTCCATAGTGGGCCACTGAGGATTTTGCGTAGGGACTTGTGTGATCTAGACAGCATTTTATGAAGAGTGATCTGGTGGCTTTTAGCAGAAGAGACTGTACAGAGATGGTCCAAACGTAGGCATACACTTCAAGTGTACCCGTGGTGGTTCAAGAGTGAAATGAGAAGTTGCTGAACACAGGAGATGGCAGCGGTCGGGGATAGGATAGGATATTTTGAGAGATATTGTGGAAGAAACATAGACAGGGCTTTCTATCGAATACATATGAATGTTTGAGACAATTCTAGAATTAACAACTAGAGAGGTGGATTTGGGGACAAGAAAGGCTATTTCTGCATATCAGTTGAGATCCTCTAAATTGTGCTACAGAAACAGAGTCCCCAAATCTCCTATGCTTAAAACACCAAAGTTGTTGTTGTTATTGTTGTTTGTATTTCTCACTCTACAGGTGCATGGTGGCCAGCTGGGTCTCCGCTCCTCATTGTCAGCCTCCCTCAGGGACATGTGGCACTGCTGACAACTGCCGCAGAAGGAAGAGAAGGGGGAAGCACACATTGTCTCTGAAAGCTTCCACATGGAAGGGACACATGAGAGTTCCTGTCACATTTCATTAGTTAAAGCAAGTCACAAGGCTCTGCCTGGCTCCAAGGGGATGGGTACTGGAGATTAGTAGTACAACTTACCACTTTCTCTTCTTGTAATAGGCCTGGGCATTTGATGTATAAGAATAGTGTTTTTTCCTAGATTATGTTCTACAAAACATGAAAAGCAAAGCTATTTCCTTCTTGTTTTTGATGACAAAAAAATAAGTACACGTGGACCAATGTAGAAGGAAATAGAAATGTAATTAAATGATAAAGAATGTCTCTAGCTTTGTACAGTTGGTTTTATAAATATCCAATCTCCAAAGTCTTTGGTATTTCCACTTCATAGGGCTTTCTACAAATTAGTTTCTTATGGCTGCTGCAACAAATTTCCACAAACTTGGTGGTTTAAAACAACATTTATTCTCTTACAGTTCTGGAACTCAGAAGTTCAAAATCAGTTTTAGTGGACCAAGAGCAAGGTGTCAGCAGAGCCGCATTCCCTTGGGAGGCTCTGGGGGAGAAAAGTTTACCTGCCTCTACCAGCTTCTGGTGGCTGCCAGCCTTTCTGGGATCTTGGTTGCATCACTTTGGGCTCCACCTCCATGGTCACATTGCCTTCTCCCCTTCTGTGTGAATTCTCCTTCCGCCTCCCTCTTATAAGGACTCATGATTACACTGGCCCACCCAGATAATCCAGGATAATCTCCCCATCTCAAGATCCTTAACCTAATCACATCTGCAAAATCTCTTTTGCCATATAACATAATATTAACAGGTTCCAGGCATCAGTACTTCAACATCTTTGGAGGTCATTATTCGCCCTACCATACTCATCATGGCACCGTATGTTATTTCTTGTGGCTCCCAATGTGTTTAGGTAAGGACATGGAAGAAAAGCAACCAAAGCACTATTAGCATAAGCCTGTATTCAAAAATTCCAGGCATGAGAAAATTCTAAAGAAATATTCTGACTTGGGAAGGAGGGTATAACTTTGTATAGGGCTTAAGGAGAAAAAGGTCAACTAAAATTCATCTAGCTTTGGGAATAGTTGGTCAAGCATGGTGCTGGAAGAGGGAAGATTGCTTCTGTAGATTAGCAGCCATTGTTTGCACAATATAGACTTTACCCAGATGGGTGGAAACAGTCAGAAGCTAAGATCGTGTTCAAGATCAACCTGCAGGTGAAGAACAGCTGCAGGTAAAGAGGTTAGGCGTGAGGGCAACAAATAAAATCCTCAGGTTTTCCACATTTCTTACAAATATAGCAGAGAAAAAAATTAATCTATATTTGTTTATAGACCTCCAGTTGTAGAATGGCCATTGTCTAGGGAAGGAAAGGATTTCCTCTACTGTCCAGGAAGTTTCTGTATAAGCTTGACCCTTTGCTCTCTGAACCTTTTGTCACATTGTTCTGAGGAGAATATAAAGAAATCCAGAAAAGTCAGATATTTATACACTAGAAAAGGCAAAGAGCTTTCTGTGCAAGAAAATAATAGATCCAGCAAAGCAGACAGCAAAGGGAGGAGTAAGGTAGGTTGAAGAACAAATGGGAGAAATGGGGAAGGATAATTTTAAATAATTTTCCTTCGTTAGGAACATAATTTTTACTTCTTTCCTAAAGACTTTAGAAAATATATAGACTGTCAAGACTAGATGCAAATTCCCTACAGAGAAACTTCCAGCTAATTACCTGGCCTGACACACTAAAGTCAGTGGAATAACATATATTGCAAATTCCAGCAACTCTTCCCTTGAATAATCTAACGTGACATGTTGGAGGTTATATTCTTCCTCATGGGGCAGGTGTTTTCCAATTGTAATTTTACCTTAGGTTTTCTTTACATCTAGAAACCCAATAGTGTATGCAAAATCATTTTAGCTACTTAAACATATTGGAAAGACCACGTCAGAACAACCAAGCAAGGACCTTAATGGTTGTTCAACAAGCATCATAATTAGAGCCAACAAGAAAAGCAGCAAAAGATCAAATGATAAATTTGTTCATGTAAATAAACAAACTGTAAGATTTCATTTCTTCTTAGAAATCCTACATGTCCTGAATCCGAAAGATGCTAGTGAACGTTACATGCTAATCACATTCTAAACAATCTTGTTCATTATCCCCAAATCATCACACGGAATATTGTGTGGCGAGTAAAGATGATCAGACTCTGCCTAGGTTTGGAGAAAAAGTCCACTCTGGGAAGTATCTGGATCACTGGGATCTTCAACTCTAAGTGATAACATCTAATATCCTTTTGGATTTTTCTAGAGATTTGTTTTCAGCACTTGATAGTCATTATCTTATGTGGAGCTCACAAAATCCTCAAGAGTTAGTCAGAGCATCCATTGCATCCTGTTTGGTAAAGAAACAGTGCTCAGAAAAGTGATGTCATTTTTGTTTACTGCAGAGCAAGTTCTAGAACCTAGGTGTCCTTCCACCACACTGTCTCATAACTAACTCTAAAAAACAGGCATTGTCTGGTTTGGGCTGGCAAATAGCTCATATTTACAAAGTCCCAAGGGTATACATCAATTTCACAACCATTATAACCCAAAAAATTCAGCTGAAAATTGGTCTCTGAATATAAAGGCAGAGGTGGTCAGAGGTAAATTCTGAGCTGGTAGGCTGCAGAAACCCACTCTTGTCTCCTGTGCAGAAGACCCTTATCTGCTCTGATTCCCCCATGCAACTCGAGTGCCCATTCTTACCACTCAGGCTCTGAATCCAAACAAAACGCAAGAAAAATGTTCAAGCAGCCTTTGCCAACGGTTAGTTATTGTAGCCTGTTCATATGCCACAGAAAGCCTTTAGCAGACTGTTCTAACGTTATTAAATATTTGTAAGAAAATGGCAATTAAAAAAAATTTTTTAAGAAAAATCTTTATTTAATAACACTTTGCATTTGGGGTATTATGTTGTATTCCCAAGAACTTTTTTTGGTCATTTTTCAAATTAAAGTCTTGAACTTTCCCAATTAAACTGTGGATGTGAAAACAAGTCTATGCATAAATAGTAAATAACTGCAAGTGGGTGACAGCTTTAACATGAGGTGGACATTCATAATCACTTATTGACCCCACTTACATACACACATACCACACACATAATCTCCGCCTCATTCCCTACTCTATTTATTGTGAAATATATTTTCTGCATCAATTATTATATACTAATGGGCTGTGTAATATCCTTTCCAGATTTCACTGTAGGTATTTTATAAAAATGAATAGATTCAATTATAGAAAAAAAAATTACGTCCTTGCCTACTGCTGTTTATTTTAATTGTAAGTAGTTAAGAATTTACAATTTGCAGTCTTTGGCTTGGATCTAAGCTATATGAGGGATATGATTCCCACTGGTAAATCTTTGTGATTACTTTTGCATTATAGGTAGGCTAAGATGTGAGTTTCTGAGATTATGTTGTACACATTCCATTCATAGCACATTAATAAGCATTTGCCATCTTCAGATGTTGCAGATGGAGAAAGAAAGTTTCATTCATTATTCATCCACTCCACAAACATTTATTGCTTGCCTACTATGTACCAGGCACTTTTTTGGGCACTGATGATAGATCAGTGGGAAAAAAAAAAACCATAAACATCCCTGCTGTGATTAAGTATCCATTCTAATTGGGGAAGGAAGACAATAAATAAACAAACAAGTAAAATACATACTATGTCAGATGGTCATGAATACTAAAGGAGAAACGAAGGCACAGAGAGAACTGGGGAGTCCCAATGGTGGATAAACTATTGCAATTTTAAATAAGTTGGTGGCCTTTCTGAGAGGGTATCATTTCTGAATAGACCCAAGGAAGATGAGGAAGCAAGCCGTACAGATCTCTTGGGAACATTGCAGGTAGAGGAAACAATAAGAGCAAAGGCCCTGAGGCAAAAATGTGCACCGTGTCTTAAGGCTGACCTAGAGGCGGTATGCCAGGAGCAGAGAGAGCAAAGGGAAGAGTAATAGGAGTCCAAGGCAGAGAGGTAATGATGAACATTATATAGAGTTTGGTAGGCTGCTCCAAGGACTTTGCTCTTTACTCTGAGTGAAACACAAAGACATGGTTTAACTTACATTCATTTGAAATTTGATGTAAGTCCAGTGATGCTCCAGGTAACTGTCCTCTGCATGGTGATTCAGTGATCCAGCCTGCCTCTATTTGTGGCTTTATTATTTCAACACTCAGCTGACACATTCGCTGACAAGTGGAAAGTGAACTGGAAGGTCCACGGCGGACTTTTGCTTCTATTTACACTCCTTTGCCGAGAACTAGTCAGAAGCCCCAGGAAATATAGTCCTCCCAGGAGGGAAGGAAAACCAGATTTCCTCTTTTTTTTTAAGTGAAGTATAGTTGGCATACAATATCCTACTAGTTTCAGATGTACATCATAGTTATTCGATATTTATATACATTATGAAATGAAAACCATGATAAGTCTAGTTATCATCTTCCAGTTATAAAATTATTAAGTCATGGCGATGTAATATACAACATAGAGAACACAGTCAATAATTGTAACAACTTTGTATGGTGACAGTTGGTAAAACCATATTTCAATGAACTCTAGGAAAGTCTGCTATTGGGGGAAATGTAGAAGCAGCACAGGGAGGTAACAAATATTGCAATTATCCAGGAAAGGAGATGACAATTTTTTGAACCACGTTGGTAGCAGGAATCAGATTCCAGATCTATTTTGAAGGTAGGAACAGTAGGATATACTGATGGATTGAATGGGGGATTTTAGAGAGGAGGAAAATTGGAAGGATGGAGTTACCATTTACTGATTAAGAGGACTTCAGAAGTAACACGTTAGAGGGCCAATAGCAAGAGTTTGGTTTTGAAACAGTAAATATTTCATGGGACATTCAAGTTGAGATGTTGAGTAGTTGGTTGAGTACATGCATCTGAAGTTCAGGAGAGAGATACATTTAGGAACCATCAACATAGTGATGGTATTTACAGCCATGTGACACAAGAGGGATACCCAAAGAGTGGATGTACATAGAGAAGAGAAAAAGTCCAAGCACTGAGCTCTGGGTCACTCCAATGTTTATAAGTTTGGTAAACAAGTAGGACAAACAAAGGAACTTGAGAAGGAACAGCTATGAATTAGGAGAAAAATCAGCAGTGTGAACTGTTCCAGAAACTATAAGAAAAAGGTGTTGCAAGGAGAGAGCTGTCAACACTGTGAAATCCTGCTGATAGATCAAGTTAGATAAGGACTAATAATTGGTTATTGGATTTACAACATAAAAGTCTTTGCTAACCTTAACAGGAGCCATTCTGCGGAATGGTGAAGATGGACGCCAACTGGAGTTCTTTGGGAGCAGAAAAACGGGGTGGTAGTTGGAGAGGGCTATGGGAGAAATTCAGCATGTCTGTATGCTGATGAGAAGGATTCAACAGGGCGAGAACAGAGGAATACATAGGAGGGGCAGGGGGAAATCTCTGGGGTGATGTCTCGAGTGGATTAGAAGAAATAGAAACTGATGCATTGGTGAGGGGGCTCATCTCTTAGAGGAGTATAGTAGTTTCACCTATTGAAGTGGAAAGAAGTTAAAGTGTCCGGGCATAAATGCATGTAGGTGTTGTTGGGAACATGCAGGACATCCTTCTGATTGCTTCTATTTTCTCAGTGAAATAGGAATCAAATCATCAATCAGAATTAGAAAGAAGGCAGTTTGAAGAGAGAAGAGATGATCACCTAGGTGTAGACGCGTGAACGGACTGGGGCATAGAATACGATTTCCAAGCTGCTCTGAGGGACCACTTAAGGTCGTGAACTTAAAGGTAGACCAGTCAGCATGGTTGTATGTTTTTCTCAAGTCATGGTCAGCTGAGTAGGTTCAGGGGCAGGTGTGAAATGGGCAAAAAGTTGGGTTTTAGGAAGTCTCATTGTCATTGGTCATGATCTTGCCATTAATATTCTTGATTGTTTTGATTGTCTCCTTTCGCACAGACACTCTTGAGATTGGTGAATCACTATAGATCCTACCTCCCACAGTTCAGTCTAAATTCACTTGCTTTGGTTTCTTCACTTCCAAACCCATTATCTGTACCTGCTTTCCCCTTAGCATCCACCTCGTTTGCCAAGACCTTATCTTATTTCCACTTGACCTCTGAAGGACATGGTTCCAGTTTTCCTCAAGTGCAAGCTCAGCAGCCTCTGGGCCAGCTTCCAACTTCTCTGCCTCTCCCACTTTTCCTAATGTTAATCCCTGTCTGCAGCCTCTAGTCCAGATCACACCCTGATTCAGGGAGTTCAGAATATGGATTTGAGTAAAGAGTCATACCACAGAGAACTATCCTATGATAAAATAAAAAAGAACCAAATACCACTGAGGCAAGAAGCCAGAAGTTTCAGGACCCCAACTTAACCACTCTGCTTTCTGAGCCTCTTCTGCCTTTCTGCTTCATCCAGAAGCCAATTCAGAGTTAGTTTGGACTATGAGTGACATGAGACGACAGACTGCATCAAAGAGTCCGTGCTCCTGACCTCAAATTGGAGCAGTTCTTTCACAGTCCAGATGGCTAATGCTGCTGCGAAGACATAGTCAACAGGTTGAGTTTACCATCTCGAGCAGCTTGTTCCTGGGGAAACTTGAGAAATTTCTACCTAAACAAATGGGAGGTCAGCTTATTTCATTTAAAACAAATAAAAAGAACCTCTCTACAGAAACATTTGGGCAGGTTTCAGTTTAAGCAAAAAGCATTTCATTCATTTTATTTTAATGGTCTCTGTTGAATAAGCATGAAAAATGGTTTTCATTAGTCCTTCTTCCACATTATACCTGACAAGCAGGGGGAAAACATGAATTTTTCCTATACTTAACAAATAGTCTATAGTGATACGGGGCAGCAGGAGAGATGCAAAAGGAATAGTAATTTTGCAAAATGAAAAGGCTTGGGCCAAAACAGATCGTTAATTCCCAGGAAGGAGCAAGAATATGCTAGCACATGATAAAAATAAACTGATGAAATTTCCAATACTGGAGATTATGATTAAAGACAATTTATAATCGGTCTGAAAATGAGGTGGGGAGGAAGTCTTCATTTTCATTATTTGCTTCAACCTTATTTATTTTCTCACGCCCCATTCATTCAGCAGGGGACCCCCAACAGTCTCTCCATAGGTAGAATTTTTTGCCTCATGCCCTGGGTAAAATGCTCGCTACCATACAAATAGGTTATTTCGTAAGCTACTTTTCTTGCCAGGTCTAGGATTTCAACATTAATGTGATTTTCCTTTCTTTTTAATGCTCCAAGATTAATTGTAGTCATGGAATATCTAGTTTTGAAATGTAAATGCCTTTGACATTTTACTTTAATTCCAATTTGGATGGTAATTTAAGGGTTTAATTAACAATAAAGAGGAATCAACCTATAAAATGAATACATAAACAGGGAGCAGCAATTTACAAAAATGAAAGAAAATTTTTCTAATGCATTCTCCATAGATTCTTATTGGTGTGGGAGAGTAGTGTGTGTTTCTGCACTTCATCACACAATTAAGAATAGAAAAGACCCAGCCTGGAATGCTGCCTGTTCAAATAACATTTTAAAGGCCAGTTAATGGTTGTGAATATCAGTCATAATAATTGGGGGGGGGGGGAGGAAACGGCTATTTTAAAGGAAGAGTGAGTAAAGCAAATAAGTAGTAAAAGTCTAAAAAGAATACCTCCCTTAAGTTTGCATAAGCAAAAAACGAGTAACTCAGTCAAGTACAACATAGAATTTGTATTGATCTCTAACCATGAGCCCAGGAATGTGCTAAATACTTGTATTGCTCATTTATCTTCGTATAATATATGAGATATATTCTATTATTATTCCTAGTTTACAGATGAAGAGACTGAAGTTCAGAGAGGTGAAGTAACTTGAACAAGATCACACAGCTAGTAAGTGACCTGGGCAGGATTTAGACTCAAGTCAATCTGACTCTAGACTTATTTTACACAAAGATCATTCTTAAGATCTATTTTTTCTTTATTAAAAAAATCCTCTTAAAATGTATAGAATAGTATTGCCTGATAATGAAACTGTATACCCATTAAAAGTCAGAGACATATTGGCACAATTTGAAAAGAATTTTTCCTGAGGTTCGATACCACTCCTAAACTTACTTGTACCACTTAACTTGTACCTCTCAGAAGCTCACAGGCAAGTGTCAAAGGGGATTACTAGCCTGCCTAAAATGTTGCAATTATCTTACCTAAAAAACTGCAGTTTCTGCTCTGAGTCACAGAAGGTGAACAAAGGAAATGGCCTCATCTCGCTGTGGGGACATGCAATCTCTACCCCATTGGGGATGATCGGACAGAATACATTCCTTTAGGTTGTTCTGGTAAATGGGAACTAGAGTAATATTTTCAGCTAGCACACGTCAAATTGCATATTTCTTTGTATAAGCTGACATATGAACAGAAGACTCAGGTTTTTGCCTTAGGAAAGCAGGAGACGGAGAGCAGTTTTTACAGAAATGTGAAACATTAATAGGGAAAACTAAGTAGATAGTAAGTTATAAAGTATTCATAAGTTCTTACATTACTGTAGCACTTAGTTTATGCAGTGCTCTTGGATAACATTTGCTTATTCTGATAATGATTCCTTGAGTTGGGTGGGGCAGTTATCATCATGCTCACTTAAAGGAAGAGACAGCGGCTGAAGAAGGTCAAGGTTACAAATATTTGCTTCTTCCTTTGCTGGAGTCAATGCCAAAGTTTTATCTTAACACGAGAACAGGCTGAAAAGTCTAGGATTTTGTGACAGTCTCTATATCAGGTCTGGATATGGCTCCTGTGGTTGTTGAGCTCTATGAACAATCAATCATCAATCAATCAATAAAAGTAAATAAGTCTGCTTCATATATGCCAGTGGTGTGTGGGAGCTGTCTTTTATCTCCTTAGGAGAATCAATTGTTAAATTTTCAGGAATTTTGCAAATGTCACATTGGTAGCTTAAAATTGGCCATGGTTGGAGTATTTACATCACAGAAATAGGCAAATGCTATCAATCAGAGCTTTTTTTCCTAGAGAGAGAGTTATTATACACTTACTGGCATATCACTGAATATTGGCATATATTGGTGGCACAGGAACAAGATAATGGCAATAAATTCTCCTGTTTGGAAAGAAGACAAATGGATACCACATAACAGTCATTGACCCATAAGAATTCTGGAACGTCACCGGGCAGCTGTTGCAAGAGCTCCCTACATTGGAGGTGGGGAACATTCCCTTATAAACTATTTCTGTTCCCTGCAAGTAGCTCCCAGGCTATGTTCTCAGTGTTCTCGGTGACCTTGGCTCTGCCCTCTGGGTGATCCTTTATTTTTCTTTTGCTCCTTGGCCTCACCTAAAAAAACACATTGGAAACTCCCCTCCTTGGAGGTTGCACAGCTATTGAATTCCGCTTCTTGTGCACAAAAGATTGGCTCTGTATCTGTGGAACTCCAGTCAGTTCCATATACCAGGAGCCACACCTCCAGTTGTTTTCCAGACCTGCTCCTCTTTAACTCTAATTCTAGCCTATCATGTTTCTGAGGAAGAGTCTGGAAGTCTCTTTAACCTGAGCCATGTTTTCCATTTGAAAGGATTTCCTGGACACCAGCTGAACTGATTTAGAGATTTCAACAAAGAACATGGCAGCCACACCCTTGATTTGGCTTTTGCCAAGAATTCGGGTTTTAATCAGTCTTTGCAGCTCAAAGCTTTTCTTAGTTTCCCCATTTTCGGTTTTTAACACTACAAGTCCCAGAATTTCTGGACTCTTTACTCTTTTTTATTCCTTCTTGCAAATGAGTCAATTCCTGAGCTCATCTCTTTCTTCAATACATACTTTGGCAAATAGAATCAACAGTGATCAATTTATGCTGCAAACATTATATTTTCTCACTCCTTCACCTAAAGTCACAAATTAAATACATTCTATGCCTTCCAAGGTACTGTGGGCGACACTACCGCTCAGTGTTTCACTGCTGCATTCAGTGTTTCACTGCTGCATTCAGTGTCTTTCTGCCTGCAGTAAGAGTTTCCTTGCCACCCTCTGGCCAGCCCCAAAACAGTTCACATATTTCAGGCATTTTTTTTGACAGCAGGGAACTCTACTTCCAGGACACCTTTTTGTATCATTCTGAATAGGCTAGTTTAATGGTAAGTATATCCCAAAATCTCAGTGGACGACACTAACAAAATTTATTTAAGTTTACTTCTCACTACGTAAATGTTGGCTACAAAGGTCTGTGGCCCTACTCCACATCCTTTTCATTCAGGGATTCGAGCTGAAGGAGTAGCCTTTATCTGGGATATTGTTGGTCTCATGACAGAGAAAAAAGAGCATGTGTGGCTGACCATGAAATGGATCTTAAAGCTCTGTCACTTCTGCTCACAGCCCATTGACCAAGAAAGGCACATGGGTGATGGGATTTGGCTATCCCACAGGGAGGGCCTATAGGGAAGAACCTGTAGGGAGCAAATATTTTGGAATAATAATGGAGTATTCTATGGTAGCTGAGTCCGTCTGACTCCAAAGCTGTGTTCTTAAACACTATATCATACTATTTTCTCTCCAAAATAGAGCTTAGCTTCATTTTGTTGTTAGAAGAGTGACAGAAGTTCCAAGAATGCTTTGTGACCCAGAGCAACTACTAGTGTGCTTTAATTTCTATTTTTCTAAGTGATACAAAGGCAATAATAATCAAGGATACGTGTCACAGCTGAACTTTTTTCAAACTAGCTGGAGACAAAATTCATTTCGAATAGAAAGAGTTAAGGGAAGGAGTTCGCCCACAGTAATATAAGGTGTATTTTTGCACCTTCTTTAGAGCTACGAAAAAGTTGTCATAAAAAATTATGTTCTTAAATGATGTTTTTCATCTTGAGAGATTACTTGTAATTACTTATCATTAGCTATGATTTAAAGCAGTTAGAGAAATAAATACTTTATCTCTCCTATTTTATAAGTTGGGAAATGTAACCCAGGTCTGTCCTTTATACTGGCACAATGAAGAAGGAGTTTAAAACAACCATACAGGTGACTCACAGAAACACCGTATACACATATGTTTCTTTGAATATATATTGAATATATAGAGAATTCTTTAAATATATATATAGCTTTTTTTCTACTCTTTATTTAGCTGGGATAAATCCAGCGCCAAAAGCCTGACTCTCAAAAGTGTCTTTTAAAAGAAAGAAGTTTGGACTGTATGTTGGAGCATTGTTTTTACTAAAGCCTTGGTTTTGGAGCCACAGGGCCTCAAATTCCTCTTCTTACTTCCAGTATATCTGGGGTGTATAGGGTAGTGGGGGACTCAACAGAGCCCACACGCAATGGGGACTTGCAGTGTCAAGATTAAAGAGGGCAGCAGGTTTAGTCAACGATTATCAGAGTGCAATTTTATATTTTCCTATCAGAACCAGGGTTATGCAGGCATTGAAGTCATATTCAGGCATTGGAAGCTGAGGATCCCTCAAAAGGATCTTTGACCATCTTTTTAAGCCTGTGAGATAAAGACCAGGAAGGAAGTGATTATTTAGCATGGTGGAAGAACTGATGCGCTAGAAACAAGATCAATCTATTTGACCAAATAAAATCACTGATCCATTGGCCCTACTTTGCTCTCCAGATTCCCAGGCTGGAGTTTCTATTGACTTCTCACATTTCTCTGCTTCCTTGCTCATACTGATCCCCCTGGAAAAAGAGCTTGGTCCCAAGGGCAATTAGGCAGACATTTTATCTACTGACCTTTAATAATGGCTTCATTCTTATCTAAAACAATTTCTAAACCATAATTAACTAATTACTAACATATTTTCTACAAATGGGCAATAGATATTTGGGACTTAATGGTCTCAATAGGCTATTTAAGCCCCATACTTAGTACATTTAGATGATAGATTGCAGTAGTTTATTAGTCAGAAACAAGAGATATGTGGGAACAACTAGAAGTTTAGAAGATTATTCCTTGGAAGATATTTCCTCCCTCTTAAAAGCCCTCCCTTAGTGCCATTTTAAGTGATCTGACCTTGGGCTGTAAGGTCAATTAGCTGAATTCAGGAGATCATGTTATAATCTTCTTAGGTTAGCAATTCACAATGAATTAAGATTTCTGACTTTTTGGCTTCTACATAGGCTCATCATAAAGTAAAGCAGAGATGTGAGCTAATTATCCCGAAATTTAAAACCCTAGCTGTCTCAGACATTTTCTGATAAAAATATTTTCTGCTATTAAATGTATTAGCATAATAAGTAACTAAACATTTTAATAAACAATAAATTTATTGTGTGGAACCATTAAACACACTGGCCTCACAAATACTTGGCCTTGTGATTTCCAAATATGTTCCAAATATATTTCCAAATATTGTTTCCCATCCTTTCTACAGGCCTCATCAAGGCTTAAAATCTCTTGTTCTGCTATCTCAAAAGAGAAATATCTTTTTCTGACCATAACTTCTCATCACCACCTCTTCCTTTCATTGTCAAACCCTTGGACCTCCCCTTTTCTCTAAGTCTATGATACGCCCTCAGTATCTAGCTTGGATCATTTCTTCCCAGTTTAATCTCAATAGCACCTCAAAATACTCTCCTTCCTTTCACCAAAAATGCAGTATAACGTGGGTCTAGAATGAGACAACTTGTGGGCCAAGTTGTCTTGATAGTGACAGCATGAGTGGCGACGATCCATTCTTTACAGGCATCCAATTTCTCATCAGGAGAGAAAGTGTCCAATAAGAGATTTTAAAGCTATAGCCTTGAAGGACATACGTTCTGAGGACTTTAAGAAAGAGAGAGACAGAGAGAAGGAGAGAGAGACTATCTGGGCTCCTGTAAGCAGGCCTGAAAAAGGAATAAATGAAACCCTAAAGAGGAATAATAGATTGGGATACCTTTGAGCTGGTCTGGAAGATTCTGAATCTTCAGCAGCAGATTACAGTACCAGGTAGTGATTTTATGAAAACCCCAAAGTCTTGGTGATGAGGAATTTTAGGCTGGTTAATTTTAAAACTGCAGATGAGAAGCAGGCTCCGAGGAGTGGAATTTGCTTGCCCTTTGTTGGGAAACATTTACATTTCTAAGGGAAACCTCTATCTGTAAAGATGCCTCCCTCTCTGTGCCAGGAAGAGGGGGATGGCCTTATCTCTAGAAATTCTTAATCAATGCCAGAGGCAAGAACTTAAGTTGTTTACTGTCTGGCAACCTCAGGTAACTGACCCCTGCCCCCAAATCCTCCTTTGTCTTTAGCTGAGGATAATATTTAAGCGGTGACTTCTGTCATTTACCCAATCCGGTTTAATTCTTATCTAAAGGTTGTGGGACCACCAAATGGCCAGACCCTACGAGCACTGATACCATTTTAACTTTTTTACATATTCTTTCCTTTGTCTTGTAAAGAGATAACACACATACCTATGCCTTAAATTTAGCTCTAACCCTCAACTTGGGGCAGCAGAAGCTCTGACTGCCCATGGGTCCTGTCCCCATGCTATTCCATACTATTCTCTAAATAAAAGAGCACAACTGCCAGATCTTAAGAGTCCAAGAAATCTTTCTTTCGACTCCTCGGCTCACCAACCCCACGTCATTGGCACCCCAGTCCTCCTTTACACAACAATTAAGACAGGTTTTCCAAAGGTAAGGGGAAAGATCTAACAGACCACTCCAGGGGTTAACGATCTAGTATCTTGAGGAGTGCACTAGGTTGGATTACAATACCTTACCTTGATTTCCGACTCAAACTTACAGGAAGGAGTAGGGTCTCTTGGTAGGATTCTTACCAGCAAAGTGTATCTGTTCCTTGTCTCCAGCACCTCTGGATCAGATCTGGTGAAGCATGCAGTTATTATGGAGTACGTATGTGTCCACGGGCATCGGAGACAGGGCATGAGACAAGAGGCCTACACAAGAGGGTGACGTGCTTGTTCACAATTAGCTTTAGAATTACGAGACCCTCTCCCTCCATTTATAGCCAGAAGTGTCTCCTTCCACTGGGTCTCCCACACACTTCTCTTTCCACAGCTTGAGTTTGTTCTCAAAGCGACCACGACAGTGTAGTTGTTATTGAAGTTTCATCATTTATTAAAGAGTATGTATACTAGCGAAATGTGAGTGTGGGAAGAACACACATTCATTCAATTATGAATAACTGAATGCTTTGGAGAAACAGGTTGATAAAGAATAATTGCTGACAAATGAGGCATCTGTATTTGTCTGGGTTTTCCAGAGAAATAGAACCAATAATATATATAGATAGATATATACACATATATCTATATATATACATACATATAAATACGTACATATAAAGAGAGAAAGATATTTAGTATAAGGAATTGATTCTCTCAATGATGGAAGCTGAGAAGTCCCAAGATCTGCAGTTGGCTAGCTAGAGATGCAGGAGAGAAGATGTGCAATTCCAGTCTGAACCCAAAGGCCTGAGAACCTGATGTAAGTTCCGGTCTGAAAGCCAACAGGCTCAAGGCCCAAGAAAAGTCAATGTTCAGTCTGAGTCCAAAGGCCACTAAAGACTAATGTCCCAGCTCTAACAGTCAGCCAGGTGGAGTTCCCTCTTATTCAGCCTTTTTGTTCTATTCAGGTCTTCAACTGACTGGACAAGGCCCACCCACATTAGGGAGGGCAATCTGCTTTACTCAGTCTGCCAATTCAAATAATAATCTCATCCAGAAACACCCTCACAGACACACCCAGAATAACATTTGGCAAGTGTCTGGGCACTCCATAGCCCAGTCAAGTTAACACATAAAATTAACTATCACAGCATCATTGTGGCATTTACTTAAAAATTAGAGAATTTCAAAAGAATTCTGAATTCAGATCCAGTGTATGGAAATTATAGATGATGTGTTATATGTGTGGTTTATGTGAGAGGATAAAGGATCTTCTGAATTTGGTTAGATTCATATCTCCCCAAAAAAGTTCTATGTTCTACATTAAACATATTGAAGAATGAATATGTTTTAAGTAAAATAAAATATTTGCATACTTTAATATTTTTAATAATTTTTCACTTTAACAGAATTTTTTTCAACTAACGACCAAATGTCTGTCCCAGATGATATCAGGTAAAAGTAATTCAACTGTATAAGACCATAAAATTGACAAGTACTCTCAAGGAAATGAGACACTTGAATGTCAGAACTATTTATGAGGACAGCTTGATTTTGCCTAACGGCATCTTTTTTTCCTGTGCATCCTACATATCTGTCAATTCTTGCTATTTGGTGTTTTAAAGATCACTAAGAACCTGAAAATATCCATCATGGCCATTTCCTGCCTTGGGTAACATCAATCATCAGATCACTCCCCTCTTACTATTGACTACTGAGCATTGTTAGAAAAAGTCATACAACGATGCCAGCTGGCATTATAACCAGTCCACGTTATCTAACATCTGCTGGGCAATCATTTACCTCTAATTAACTCTAACTCCATGCAGTTTTTGTTATACACATCTTTCCTGCTTTTTCCATCTTCTGTCTCCAAATCTGTGTGCATCTCCTTCACTCTCAGCAAATGGGAATCTTGCCTCCTATTTGAGAAAATAAAAACCACATAATAAGAGTTGCCTCCACCTCCATCAATTCAATCACAATATATAACATCCTTCTTTCTCATTTACTTTCCTCTTCCCTCAGAGTTTTCATCTCCCTCCCTAGGCAATCTCATTTATTCCCACAATATAACAGCACAGAAGTCTCACTTCCGCATTTTCCCTGATGCAGTCATTTGACTACTAGGTGTCCTCAACTAAATTTCCAGCTTGTTTTAAATTCCATGCCTTTAAATTCTTTAAGTTTCCTTTCAATTCTATAAAATGTTGTGGGTCTATAAAATTATCTGGATAGTTGTCTTTATTCTCCAGTTCATTTATTCTGGTCAAGATTGGTGAAAAGTGTTTTTGTTTCTTGTTTTTTGTTTTTCTATCTGTGGCACTAAAATTCCATAATCTTTTTATTGTGTCGAGTCTAATACTCTATCAAATTCTTCCTCTAGGACTTAGTCCCATAATGCATTCACTTTAGCCATCTCAATTATGAGCTTATTCCTATTCTAAAGTGAACTTGCATTTTCCTGCTTCTCCAAATGACAAGCTAAATGAAAGATCCTTGCCAACAGATTTCTTAAATGATAACCTAAAGTTGCCAAAATACTCTCCTGAGAGAGTCTGCCGTCACTTGAACAGGATCTAAGTCCAATAGGCATGGGCTCCCTGAAGGCCATACCTGCCAGCTGTCACCGAGCGCTTCCAGGTGGGCATCTCAGCTAATCGACATGCTGCTGAGGGAATTGGAATCCAATTACAGTGCCTTATAGCAAAGGCAATTTACCTTTCTTTCAGGAAGGGAAGGACAAAGTGCCAAATGCAGCAGGTTGCATATTTTTGCTCATAAAATACATAATTTGTCAAAATCATTTTCTCTAAACACTTTAATGGAAATCCTTGGCAGGCCTATGAGATAATGATTTCCATGTTAATTCAGTACTCAGTTGTTCCAGTTTATCCCCCAAACTCTTTGCATCTCTCAGGTGGTGCTGTCATTCTTTTAGTATGAGTCACATAACTAGACCATTTTCCAAGAAAAAAGGTATCTTTGTTACATTCAAAAGTACTCTTGGACTCTCCTTGGATGGCCTCTGCTGAAATTAGTCATAACAGACTCGATTGACTATGGAGCAATTTTTCATGACTTCTTGCATGTTGACTTACGTAGACCCAGAATATTGAAGAGAAACATTACAAAGCAAAGGGATCAGGGAAAGAGAGTTTTCAAAGTTAAGAAATCTCTTCCGTCTAATTTGCTTTATTAAGAGTGCTTTCCTGATTTTAAAAATATCGGAATATCATTTATTTTATGGATTTTCTTTAGATATTTCAAAAATTTTCCTCAAATAAAATTTAAAATTTTTACCTCACTGCTTCATGGCAGGAGCAATTTTGCTGCCAAACTGATAAAATAATAGACAAGAAGAGAAGATGTTGTTCAAGAGAAAAAAAAAATCACCTGCTATTATAATAATAGACAAGGAGTGAGGCTTTTGGGCTCTGAGTCGATGGGAGTATATTAGTGGTCGTATTAAAATTCACATCACATCACAAGTTTGTTTCTACTGAAAACTGCTCAGTTTGATCTGATATGTTATCAGTCAGATTTTAAGTAGCACTCTGTTTACCTTTAAGAATGTGATAATGTGTTCTACTGAGCCATCAAATGATTTCGTGTTTTGTTTAACCCTTTGAAACACTGTTGCCAGAAGGGTATGGAGTCCAGGTGAAACTATTGTTTCCGCGGCAAGTGCAGGCTGCCCGCCCTCCAGTTATGCAAAATCTGCTGTTTTCCTTGTCAAAGTAAGCTGTTCGAATTTCACAGCCATCACAGTTTTCCTTCTTTTCTCTCTTTGCCCTCAGGATATTCTCAGAGGGGTTTTACTCAACGCCTTATGAAGCTGAAGTTGTTCGGGAGCGATATGGTAATTGCAGGCAAGCTACAGTTAAGGCCTAATGAACATTATGTTTATGAAGAATGTAGCTCTGATTTCTAAAAGCACTTTGGTAAATTATACAAATTAAATATTCATTACTTTGTACTTCATTAGTTCACATTTGGAACACTTTTTCTTCATTATAATAGCCTGGAGTAAAAGCTTTTTTTTTTTTTAATACATTTTATGCCGTTATTTTTCAAAAACTCTTTACTTAGAATATTAGGGCAAAGCTGTATTTTTTCCATGAGGCCTATAATATTCCATTTTTTAAAAAAAAAAAGACTACGTATTTATCTCACACAAAGAAAGTGATTATGTGTTTGCAGTTCTTATTTCAATAGTCAGCATAAAAATACGTAAACTTTTAACCCTGACTTTCACTCGAAGTTTACTTGCTGCTCTTATTCCTATTAAAAAATCGCTATTTCATGAGGAGGAAACCTCGGTACTAAGTTAAAAGTACTGCAGAGTTATAAAGAATGTCTATTTCCCATGTTGGAATAACTTTACAGTGATTTATTAGTCATCAGGCTCTGAGAAGTTAAAAATCCTTTAAGTAGTAAGGTTGTTTGTCTGAGACAGGTGATAAATAGACAAGCTTTCTTGGCACGTGGAAATTAAAATAGAAAAAAGAATTATGATTGGAGCTGCTCTTCTCCACTTCTAAATACGCTAGTCAGCTAAAATGCAGTCTTCCCTCAATGCCTTCAGCAATTGTGTGTGTGTGAAATACTGAAAATAAGTAACTCCTCCTAAGATTCTATCCGTTGAACGTCTGTTGCAGGCAGTCAGTCATACCGTTATAGTTAAACAACTAGAAACGGGTGACTTATAATGTACTTGTAATCAAATTAAATGTCTTCAGATCTAGAGATTTTCAGATTTTTTTCATTTTAGATTTCCACAAATGGCAATTAATGATGGGTTCTCACTAAAAGATATTGGGGAAAGAAGTGAATTCTGAGAACATATTTTCAAAGATCACAAACAAGATGGTCTGCCTGAACTGAAATGAAATGATGTTTAAATTTTAAGAAGCACTGAGGGCCAGCCCCGTGGCCGAGTGGTTACGTTAGCACACTCTGCTTCAGCGGCCCAGGGTTTCATGGGTTCAGATCCCGGGTGCAAACCTAGCACCACTCATCAAGCCGTGCTGAGGTGGCCTCCCACATAGCAAAACCAGGTCCGAAGGGCCTACAACTAGAATATACAACTATGTACTGGGGGCTTTGGGGAGAAGAAGAAAAAAAAAGGAAGATTGGCAACAGATGCTAGCTCAGGTGCCAATCCTTAAAAACAAAGCACTAGACTAGGAGACGGAAACTTGAATTTGAGTTCTGGATGCGCCACATGGTCTTTAGGTCTTCATAAAATCCCTCAATCTCTTTAAACATCAGTGATCTAATCTGGTAAATGGGAATAGTAATACTTGCTTTGCCCACTCCTCTGGGTCATGGTGAAAATACAGTGAGATTATGAAACATTGAAAAAACAAAAAGCAAAAAAATTTTGAAACATGAAATATTCTATAGATTAGTGATATTAAAAATCCAAATCATGAGCTCCATAATTTCCATACACTAAGACGTCAACAATAAAATATCAACTCCATTTTAAAGCATGTACAGTGAAGAGAGAATTGTGGTCCAGGCAATTAATGAGATGCAATCTCCTCTTGAGTTCTAATCATCATATTCTCTCAGCAAGCTTCAGCAGGATAGTCATTACGTCTTTTAGGTGAGAGCTTATTCATTAATCTTTTTGCCTCTAGTATTTATTTTATCTGACTTTGCTCCCTTAGGGAATTTAAAGAAAATAATAGAGTCATAAGACTAAGCTTTCAGTAGGAACTTGAAAGAAAAGACAATGGATGGCTTTGTAGACTTTAAATCTATTTATTTCAAAATTGAAAGGATCCAGAGAATGTCATGAAGTGAGGAAAGGAACAATGTGATGACTCAAGAAGCTTAGGGAACAAAACAGAAAATAGAACACAGACTAGGAAAAAGGTGTTGGCAAGTAGTTTTGCAGGATAAGCTGGAAAAGAAGCTCTTGAAAGCAACTGAGAAAGAAGAAAGGCAAAAGTGAAGATTCTACTTCAGAAAACTGCAGGTTTGATGGGGATAACAGTATTTTGCATGTATCAAAGAAAAAATTACTGAAAGGATGAGTCTTAGAAGGCAGAAAAGCAATCTACAAATAGATTCTGACATGTTATAAAGAAAGAACATCTGAATTTGTCAGGAGGATTCATTTGAGAAGAGAATGGTAATTGCAAAGAGTCAAAGATAATGGGGAAATTGCAAGTTAAAGTAATGGGATGGATAAGAATGACAGGCTAGGATAAATATTAGGACTAGCACAGAGTTAAGTAATAATGCCTATTTCCTGTTCTCTCTTGATCTGTGTTCATTCCTGACATTAAAACTTGTTGAAATTCACTTTATTCAATGAGCCTCTTCAAAAAAAAATCACGGAACCATGATAGCAAGATATTTCGAGTAGCTCTAGCCATCCACGTCTGGAATTCTTTCAACAGCATTCCAGCCAATGGGCTGCCTGGCTTACATGTGATCACCTCCAGAGATGAGATATTCACTATTTCCCCAAGCAACATATGCCACATTTGGAGAAGTTTACAGGTTAGAAAAGTCTTCCTTATTATATTAAGCTGAACTTGCTCTCCTGTAACTTCTCCCCATAAGCCCTAGTCTACCTTCTTAGGGTCGCCCAGCCCGATACCTGCCTGTTCTGCTCAGTTCTGCATTCCTTACTTTCTCATACTAATGTATTGAACAGATATGTACACAATGTAAATAACTGTGCTATTATAAATTCAACTCCCCTTTTATCCTCACAGTGGTAGCAGAGCCCACCCCTCCATCAAGGTCCACGTCTTGACATTACCACAGGTTCAAGGTTCCGTGACAAACCCACATCTCCTCAATTTCCCAGGAGGAAGGAAACCTACATTTGATGAACCCTGTGATGTGCCAGAGATACGACATAGATTATGTCATTTAATCCCCTCATCAACCCTAAAAACAGATACTGTTATTAAACCATTTAAACAGATACAGTAGTCAGTTTTATCCTTTCACACTTAGAGACCAACTATATAATTACTTTCCCAGGTACTATTTCCATGTCTGCTCTTGAATTCCCTAATATATATTCTCTTGTAGTGTTTAGATTTTTTATTATTTTTAATATTTGTTCCTCTAGAAGTGTTTTCCAATTCTTTCTCGAATGAGACAAGATATAAATAAAATAGATAGTATTTTAAATTGACATTTCACATATGGGTGCTAAAGCTCAAAGAGGTTGAATAACTTGACCAAGAAATGATCAGACTCTGGAAAATGGATTCTCAGTAACTGAACTCTTGAGAATCTGATTTATAAGCCCAAAGTCTCCTTTACCACTTTTAATGGAAGATCTATGCGGAAGGATTACTGAGGCCCACCATTGCACAAAGCACTCAAAGACCAAGTCACAAATCAAATCACATATCAGAGGACTGCTTAGGTAGAAGCACTCAAAAAAGAGGCTATGACGCCAAAGTGATATTTACATAAATAGAAAATAGCTTGACTGTTAATCTTCTTTGTCTAGAGATATTTCAAGCTAAGGGTTTAAAAAACATTCCTTAAAATTGTAGCACGAGGTCTCTTAGACATTTTTGAAGCTAGACTATCCAGGTTTTATTTTTCAAATTTCTTTTCTCACTGTTACCAACTAGTTACCTACATTCTCAGGCATAAGTCTTCCTAATATTAAAATGTCAAAACTTACATTGAATTGAATATATTGTACATATGTGTTTTTTATTTAGGAAGAAAATGTTGTAATATTTAAAAATACCACAAAGATCTCACATCTCTTTAGGTAGAATCCTTGTGGTTTCCATTTCATGGAATGATGTTTTATGACCTCATTCCTAAATAGTAGCGATGTGCTTTGTCTGAGACATAGAGGCCTGGCCACATCCTGTGAAATGAGTGATAGTTTCCTTCAAGAAAATGGATGGTAACCATGTGATAGAAAAATATCTAGGACCAGGGAAAATAGGACCCTGGAGTCCAGGGATGGAGGACGTGTTCAAAGAGACCAGGTCCAGGGGAATTAAATAGGCCACAGCCATAAGGCCATAGGCCTGGGGCTAAGAAGGAGCTGGTCTGTGGGGACTCTTAGGATAAGAAGGGGCAGAGTTGATGAACTCTAGAAGCACTAATTTCTCTCATGGGACTCTAAATTTTCATATTCTGTTGTGTAATCTATTACAAAATCCTCAAGTCTTCAGGGAAATTTTCTTAAATTGTTACTTCTTAGTGCTGTGTTTTATGGATATAAGGGGGATGCAAACTTGGGGTTCCTTAGGAAGAAAGGAGATAATGAAAATGCAGAAGCAACTAACAGTATTGCCTCAGAAACTGAACCACAGGAACAAATGAAAAAAAGCTGTGTTTCTCCTGATGGTATCTGTAAATATTGTTTTGTATTTCAAGTTTTGACAGTCTCCACTAAATTTTTCAAATTATAATCATAATAAGCCAAGCTCCCAAATGGATATATTATCAGCTATGTAAAATCAGAAACACATACTTTCAGAAAGAGAGACAAGTATAGCAATTTGTTATACTTACAATGATAAAGTAATACAAGTAATAAAAAATATACTCCTTGTTTCATAATTGTGCAAATGAATAATAAAGGAACATAAAAGGGAATGCATAGCCATTTTAAATTCACCATAAAACTAACTGTTACATATTTTGAAATTTTTTTTAACTAAGGTATCTTTTATATTTGAGAATTCGGTTTTTTAGTCTCTCAAAAATTAATAAAAAATCAACATTTCTAAAATATGATTGACTGAAACTGACAGAAATGTTTTTAAAGTCTTCTTTTAAATTTCTTAAAAGACTTCAGAAACACATAATAACTTTATATTAGCTTATGTTACTCTTTAACTTGTAGGAATTAGGAAATTAAAATTTTAAGCAAGGTCAGTTCAATTACATTTCAAAAGCTTATCAGTGCTTTCAGCTCTTTTATCTTTTTCAGTCCTGTCATATAAATATTTATTATCAAGAGTATTAAGGTCTTGGCAATCAAATTCTGAGATGAATACAGATTTCTCAGGCTATGAACTCAAATGTGCAAATAATGTCAATTTAATTTTCTATAATTGCATGTATTTCTACCTTGAACCTCCATTTTAACCAATGATAGCAACTTAATCTTTGTCAATTCAGAGTAAAAAGATAATTCAGAGTTTCTCAGTCAATCTACACTTTTTCTGAGTTAACTTTTATTTCCCTTGTGAGAAATAACCTTTTATTTTCCCTTGGACATAGTCCCTGTGGTTGTGTACAAGTTTTGAGAAGACTCACACAATGAGTCTTAGATATACTCATGCTGCGTCCTCCAACCGTCCTTGTGCCTGGATGGTCTCCAGTTTTTGGAATCTGAAGGACATCTAATTTCTCACCCAGTCTCCAATCATAGACTGCAAGCAAACTTGCTGCTGCATTCTTCTCCCAAGAAATACAGTACTACTTTGGGTCTGCTAGAACTTTCTCAGCTACTGCTCTGTTCCTCTCTGGGGTACAGGAAGTATTCAGATGCTCTCCAAACCCCTCTGGGGCCAATGGACACACACGGAGCTGTCTCCATGCTTCCCTAACCAGATAGTGGAGGGTAAGCCCTACAATTTAGGTTAGTGCTCTTAGTCTGACTATCTAAGATGGTTGAGTGATTGGCTCTTGATCTTCTCCCACCAAGACTGGCTCAGAAATGTGCTCACAGCAGGCTACATTAGAGTGGGGAGGCTGAGAGCGATGGCTGAGAAGTATCAGCCCTCAGGGCATTGCGTACTATTTTTTTCAATAACCATAAATTCATTCGTGGTATATTCGAGATTCCTGTGGCACAAGTCCAGGTGAATGGTTAATTTTCTTGTACCTAGCAAAATACCAAGCCCTTCTTAGATAGTCACCAGCATCTAATTTCCCTGTCGCTCTGGACTTACCCCATAGTCTCTCCCTGTGGAGGTTTTATCCTCTTGAAGGTAGTGGACGTTGTATGACAACATCACGCACTTCTCTTGAAGCGATGCTCATGGAGAACACTCTTGGCCATAAGTCTTCTAGGACCATGGATTTTGAGGTCAAAAAAGAAAGACTCTGTAATCATTTCACAGTGTATATGTATGTCAAATCATGACATTGGACGTTTTAAATATATACAATTAATTTTGTCAGTTATTCCTCAATAAAGTTGGAGGGGGAAAAAGGAAAGGAATTGAGACTCAGCAAATTCTCTGTCAAACTTTTGTCTCTGTCATGAATTTCAAAAATCATTAGATGATTCAAGGATTTATTAGATCATTCAAAAATACTCTGGAATTTAAAAGACTATAATTTATATTGTTAAGCATTTAAATCCAATCAATTTTGTTATCAGATAAGCCCTTAGCTTAGTAATCAGCAATTGTATAGATAATTTCCTCTGAATTATAAATAACTTCAACTTAAATATGACTTTGTGCTTACTTGATTGGAGAAAGTGTGCTCTTGTTTTAAAAAAAAATCAAATTCTTTCTCAGCATAAGCTCTTTGCCACTATTTAGAAGAAATCTTTTTTTTTTATGCTAGTATGATTTTAACTGTAAAAATCAGTTTTATAACACAGCTTGAAAAATATTCTCTGAAATTGAGCTTTTAGACAATTCTCTTGCAATTTTCAGTTGCTCACATAGTTCAATTTGCACCCTCATTTGGTAGTGTATTATTTCTAGTATTTTCATATCAGCTAAGCTTTTACTTCTTTAAAGGATTGCCAATATTTTATTTCAGCCAAACTAACCTAGGCAGGAAAGACAGAGACCAGCTTTTCCTATTATTAAGACTGGGATGGGGCTAGCCCAACGGCGCAGAGGTTAAGTTCACACGTTCTGCATCTCAGCAGCCTGGGGTTCGCCGGTTCGGATCCTGGGTGCAGACATGGCACCGCTTGGCACGCCATGCTGTGGTAGGCATCCCACATGTAAAGTAGAGGAAGATGGGCACGGATGTGAGCTCAGGGCCAGTCTTCCTCAGCAAAAAGAGGAGGACTGGCAGTAGTTAACTCAGGGCTAATCTTCCTCAAAAAATAAAAATAAAAATAAAAAAAGACTGGGAGTTAAGATGTCTTCTCCATAATATAAAAATGACTTCCCTAGTCACGTTCTAGAATGTTGATCTTTGGTCATTCCTTAGCAAATCAGTAATAACTCCAGATTTACACGTCTAAAAGTGCTCTTCACATGAATACACTTCCCCCTGCAAAAACTAAGACATGCAATTCTGAAATATGTCAAAAAAGAGATTAAGTAACTGTGGACTGCAGATATGTTCTAGGGGAAGATGACTGCCGATGAGAATATCAAATAGTATGAACACTAAAGTAAATAATTCAGCGGCATCTAGAAAATTGAAGATGAGTTCACCCTAAGACCCAGCAAACCCACGTCTAGGTAAATATCTCAAAGAGACTTAAATAGGTGTATAGGAGACACGCACAAGGATGGCATGGCAGCGTTATTCCAACGGTGACGATCCGATTCTGAAGGACTTTCAATAGAGGAATGAAAAAATAAAATATCAATACTACAAAGCAGCTAAAAATGAACTTGATCTCTATCATATCAACGTTAGTAGATCTCAAAAACATAATGTTGAGTGGCAAAAGCAAGCTGCAGTTTCAGATTAATACATAGAATGTCATACAAAATGCATTTGAAAACACAGAAAATAGAAATAACACGTTGTTCATGTGCGTATATACTTAGAGGCATAAAAATTAAAAATGGATCAAATTCTTCCTTTAAAATGTAAAATATTCTTGGTCAGAAATGTTTGTCTTTTTTTTTTAACTGATGTATTTCAAGCATCTAGAACTCTGCCCAACACGTAGTAGGAGCTCACTAAATCCTTACTGAAAAATGCGTTCATGATAGTGATTGCTTTGGCGTCAGTCTGGGAGGGAGATTAACTACGGAGTGAGAAACAAGAGTGTGAGGGGCCAGCCAGTGGCGTAGTGGTGAAGTTCATTCACTCTGCTTTGGCAGCCAGGGGTTCACGGGTTCGGATCCTCGGCGCAGAGCTACACACAGTTCATTAAGCCATGCTCTGGCAGCATCCCAGAAGCAAAATGAGGAAGATTGAACAGATGTTAGCTCAGGGCCAATTTTCCTCACACAAAAAAAGAGAAAGAAACAAGAACATCGGCTTTATCTGTAAAGTAATATTCCCCTTATTTAGAAAGAAAGAACAAAAGAGAGAGATTGAAGGACAGAGGGGAGAAAAAGACTTACAAATATGAAAAAAAGCTGTTTTTTTGTTAATTGGTCCATGGATGTCTTTGTTAACTATTCCTGTACTTTTCTGTATTGTTTAGCTTTAAAAGAAAACTGCAGTCTTACAAACTGCAAACCATATTTTTATAAACCACGTACCTGAAAAAATAATATGCAGTTGTAAAGGAAATTCAATGGGAACATCATTACCCTCAATTCTAAACCCTGCCCACTCTGATAATATGTTCTAGTTGTTTCATAGGTATTCATTTTGTTTTCTTCTTTAAATTGTGTGCAACTCATGTAGAACCTCTCAATCTTTAATGTGTCATGTTTCTCCTAATATCTTGATTCAGAAGTCAGAATATGTGGCGTCTAGCCCCAGTCCCACATGTAACTAGTTGTGTGACCTTCACCGAGTTGCTCACTGTGGAACTTTGCTTCCACATTTGAAAATTAGAGACATTGCAAATGATCTCCCTTACAGCCCTTCTCATATTTAAGACTTAAGGACTTTATAATCTACATTTCCTTTTACTTCTAAAATTTGATATTGATTTTCTCATTAAATTCCTATTACACATGTTTTGTACCTTTACTCACATCAAACACACCCTCTCTCCTACAGTGACTACACAGTACATGGGAAGACACAATAAACATTTGCTGTTTTAAGGGCAGTAAGTTCTAGAATGTTAATTAAAGTTTTTTAAAGAATCACATGTCATGTCAGTCCTGCGTCTTCATAAATGCTGTGTTAATTCAAGCCATAAAGTTGCGACAGAAGAGGCTGTTCCTTGGATTGTTAGCTTACAGCAAGTCAGTGGGAGGATACATATTCTTTCGTCTTAATGTTGCAACATGTTGATATGAGCATGCAGATTGCCCATCTTTTCCCCTGTGCCTTTGAGCAATTACAGATCAGATGACAGGTAATCCGTGAATCTCTGCCTTTCTCTGACATGATCCTTTTGAAGACAGAGCAAGGTAGACCTGTTTCTGTGTGACTAAGTTCTATTTCAACAGCCCTGCTTGAAAACCCAGTTACTATGGTGACATGTACCACTGCAAATAATCTCCTTCTCAACAACTAAAGTTCTCCCCTGTTCAGTAAAAGTGGTATCTATGGCTTAATGGTTCAGCAAAAGGCTGACACATCTACGGCCTTATTTCCGACTGAGAGGTTTTTAATAAGTAGTTTGAGCTCCTGGAATCTGAGAAGACTCAACAGGTTCTGTCTAAATTTAGCAGGGTCAGTGTTAAAGGACATTTCCTGGATAGATCAAATACTGTGTAAATTAGAATATGCTGAATTGGCATGCCAATATTTGACTCTTTTGAGGGGCAATGGAAAGAGAAAGAAACAGACAACCCCCTGGGTCTTTCAAAGGAAAAGAAAACTGACATAAAGGGAGTAGACACTGTTCCCCGAGAGTGATTTTCCTGTCAAGAGCTCCAGCTCACCCTGGAGCTCACCCCGCTGGACTCCCACTAGCCTCTTGGAGCTGTGGTTCTAACTATCTCTCTCTCAAAAGATAAGGAGAGTGGAAGAAGGGCAAGTTTCCTATCACTGCAGAGACGTGATCTTGGCATTCTGAGTGGCATCTCGGAGTGAATATTATGTATCTTCCTTAAATACATATTATTTTACATAAGGATTAGCATCAATAACAGCATACGTCATGGGTTAGGATTGTGGTTGACTTGTTGCATTAACACCCTCTATGTCCCATTTATATGACAAACTATATCCTTAGTACTGAATAACTGCCTTGAAATGGAATTTGGAAAAAAATAATTATGTTAGATAACTATGTAAACTGCTACACTATGAATACCCCAAAAACCAGAAACTGCTTTCTTTATCTTCACACACATCCGGCAATCAGCACATATCTGATTCGCATGATGACAGGCACACAGTAATTAATAGTGTTTGGGGGTGAATAAGACAAGTAAATAAGACACGAATAAATTTACTCCAAAAGTCTTCTGTTATGGGAAATATTTTCAGATATGTTCCATGTGTTTATCACAGTTCATCTTTAGCTGTTTTCTGGAGAGACTTTTCTATCGCCTAGGGAAAACTAACAGTCAAACCCTCCAGTGAAGCTCAACAAGTAAGAAAGGTGAGGAAGCTAGGTGTTCCTAAAATGAACCGATAACAATTACAATTATAATCACGGATTGCAAATTAACCAGGGTCGCAGTCTGTGAGTAAGAACATCTGATGACATAACATTAACATGTTAAATTAATATCTACTCTGAGATAACAATACAGCTTGAGGCCAAATGCAGGCTTCTGGCAATCCTCTAGCATGTACTATTGGCCATAAGGCCTGAATCAGCAGATATTTTTTATCATTAGATGATGCTTCTACCTTGGAGACTATGGTTTTAATTGTGATCTCTATTTGTAATTACTAATCAAAATGCTATGAACCAAAAACAAAAAATCTCTTAAGAATATGACACTATTTTTTTACTTGATAAAAGATTTTGTTCTTTACTTTGTGTGTGTGTGTGTGTGTTTTTCCAAGTTGGGGTACACGATCTTGGTAAGCCATGTTGTTGTTAGTTCCATGAGTTGATTCCCATTCCTAGTGAGCCTGTGTCCAGCAGAGCAGAACCCTAACCGGTGTTTTTGTGCCATCCTCTCATCTTCCCACGCTCTATCAGACAACGCTCCGCTGCCATTCATAGGGTTTCCATGGCCATTTTTTTCTGAAGTGGTGGCCAGGTCCTTCCTCCTACTCTTAGTCTGGAAATTCCACTGAAACCTCTCTACCAGTGGTGACCCTGCTGGTACTTGAAATACCAGTGGCATAGCTTTCAGCATCACAGTAAGATGCAGCCACAATATGACAACCGACAGGCGGGTGGTGTGGTTCCCTGATTGGGAAATGAACTTGGGCTGCAGCAGTGAGAACAGCAAATCTTAACCACTAGACCACCAGGGCTGGCCGGTAAGCCACAAGTCAATGTTTATTTGAAACCCTTCCTAGGTTGCTAAATTGTAACTCCAGATCAAAATGCTGAGAAACCTAAGCTCAGTGGCGATTTTCCTAGCTCACCTAGAGATAATCACAGTTTCTTTGAATGCAACTAAAAAAAAATCTTTCTGAACATAAAATTAATGAAGTATATAGTTTTCCATCAAATTATTTTGCAAAGCATATTAAAATCAGGTTTCTAACGCATCTGATTGATTTGGTTTCTCTCCTTCCTTAGCTTCTCAAGGAGCCCACAGTCCTAATTTTCCTTCCTTTTCCTCTATGCTTTCTCTTGCTGTGGTCCCTCTTCCTGCAGTTTCATAAATATAAGTGCTGTTTGATGTACTGTCCTAGAACTCAGCACTCCACATTTCTTCCCTCTGCCATCTCCCCATCTCTTCAGCTATAAGGCTTTGGATGTAACTTCCTAAGTCTGCCTCTCTAATCTTACATTCTCTTCTAACTCCCTATAGAAATCTTTATTAAAAGAACATATCTGAACAATATGCATCAGTTTCTCCCTTCTTTCTCCCAAATTATCTCCTCTTGACATCTCTTTGCATTATAAATACCTGTTTGAAGTACTACAGCCCCAAATCTCAGAATCATTGTCAATCTTTTCTCTTCCTTGACCCCCATATCGAATTAGTTCCATCCTGCAGGTTATGTCTGCATTCTCCCATTTCTTTCTTTCTGATCATTCCTGTCGGTGTCGCAATCCAATGTACACATCAGGATAGATGCAGAGAGGGCTGATGGCCACTCTGAGTTTATTATAACCAGCGTTTCAATATATACATAGCTTACAGCTGTTAAACATACACAGGTGTTCTGGATGAAGTAATTAGCAAATGCCAAGAATTCTTAGTGATTTCCCAAGGAGCCCTCCCCTGGCCTCTGTTTTGATATTATCACGTTATTGCTGTGCTCATACACTTTCTCTCGGAGCATGAAAGTCCTCCTAGGCAACGGCCCCTCCTGCTCCCGATATCGTGTCTCCATCTGTGCCCCCCCCCACCCCCCCGGCGGCCAATGCCTGTCTTAGGTTGCCTCCCCTTGGAGGTCTTACCCGTCATTGGCTAACCGGCCTTCTCACCTCCGGGTCACAGTTTGTTGGCAAGCTTTTTCCAGTGATTATTAACCCTTCCTGTGTCAGGGGCGGCTACATTTCCCCACTTTTTGTTTTTTAAAGCAAGGGAGGTGTCATGTTGTGCTGAGGCCAGAAGGCCCATCATAACCAATGCTTGGTTTTGTTGACTTTGTTGTTTTTTCAGGGAGCACAGCAGACGTAAAACATAAACTATTAACATGGATAATATCAAAATCACACCAGCATTAACAAATATGAGTAAATTGAGGCCTGAGAACCAATTGGAGGGCTCTAGCCAGTGTAACCCATTTTCAATGTCTTGAAATATTTTTTGAGAGAACTCCTTATGTACTTCTTGTAACTGCCTCTCTAACCGAGCTTGTAGCCCAGTGATGTCATTGGCCAGGGAGGTATTAAATGCCCCCTGTAAATGTTTTTTTATTTCTTGCCAAGATATCAGTGAGCTATTATACAGTAGGGGGATAACGCATTGCATGGTAAATTGCCAGTCACATTTTAGTTTCATACGCATATATAATGCATTTTGCTGCTCTCCCAGCCACTCTACTGCTGCCTCTAATGCCTGCAATCCTGACATTAGCCCTTTATCAATATCCACCTGTGTCTGTAATTCTTGAGTGACATTTACCAAGACGGACTCCACCTTTTGGGCTGTTTGAACACTGTTAACCAAGGCAGTAGTAGCTGTAGCGGCTGATACAATGATAATCACTGCGGACACAATGAACACGATTAGCGTAGCCAAAAACCGATTAGGGTGTAATTTTCTCATGGACTCAAGGAGGATATGTAGAGCATGCTCTTCGGACCATGTCCGATTTAGAGAAACAGGTAACCAAATATGTGCTCTTCTTTTAACACCATTACATAGGTCACATTCAATAAGGTTACATTATAATGTGTTAAACAATCAGAATACCAATATGGGGGAGAGATATTTTGTAAAGCAGCCTTCAGCGTTCTCAATAATAGCTTGTCCCGTAGAATTATAGGGGATGCCAGTTTTATGGATAACATTCTAATTTGCACAAAATTGGCAGAAAATTTGTGCTGAGAACTCGGGATCATTATCAGTTTTAATGCATGTAGGAGACCCCACGAAAGCAAATATAGCAAGCCAATGACGAATGACTTGTTTAGCGCTATTTTTTGTATGTGCCAATGCGAAAAGAAATCGAGAGTGAGTGTCAACAGAAGCGATAATATACTTGAAACGTCCAAAAGGCGGAAATATTGTTGTGTCCGTTTGCCAAAGATCATTGCTGTGTAGTCCACGAGGGTTAACCCCATCAGCAGCGAAGGGAGAGGTGGTTAGGGAAGATTGTTGACAGGCTGGGCAACCAGCAATTGTTTGTGCAGCCTGTCGTTTTGTTAAGTGAAACCGCAAGCACAGGGCTGGAGCATTGCAATGATGTAAGGCGTGAAACAAACCTGCTGCTGTAAACGCAGGACAGTCAAGTCAAACATTGGCTACAACAGAATCAACAATAGCATTCCCTTGAGATAAAGGATGAGGAAGAGGAGTGTGAGAACGTATGTGTGCAATAAAGCAGGAGTGAGTTCGCTGGGACAATAATTGCTTGATTTTCAGAAAATGAGTGAAAATATCTTGTGTGGCTTGATGAAAGTTTAAAACGGAGGGCAAAAGCGGGACAACATTAGCTACATAAGCAGAATCCATAAGAATATTCAAAGGAACAGAAGGAAAGGTACACAGCTGCCAATTCTGCAATTTGAGTAGTTGAATGTCCGTGAGAGGCTTTGGTCTGCCCGTCACTATTAGCAAACCAAGCTATACCAGCTTTTCTGGTTTTTCCAGAGCCATCAGTGAACAACGTTAAGGGATCAGGAATAGGTTGGGAAGAGATAACCGAGGAGATGATCAAATTGAGAAGATGTGCAAGGTAAAAAAAATGGTCTGAGGGTCAGCGCCTCACAATTGTAAACACCGTAAACGTCCTCTTTGAATAACCTCTGCTATTCCATCAAAATACGTATAGAGTACCTTAGCTGGTGTGTGGGGCAAGTATATCCACTCCAAGCATTTTATAACCTTGCCCGCTTTTTGAAAGATGATGACAGTAGGACTCTTAGGTGTGTTTATCACACAAAGGCATAAGGGAATTTCTGGATCAAAGCAATTTAAAAATTGGGAGGTCAGAGCCTTGTTTACTAGGCTTAGTTCTTGTTTTGCCTCAGGGATAAGAGTGCGCGTAGAAGAGGGGGAAGAGTCACCATGTAGCAAGGAAAACAAGTGACTCAGAGAATGTGTCGGGATGCCAAGAAAGGGACGTATCCAATTGATATTTCCTAAAAGCTGTTGCAATGTAACTAATGTCAAAGTATTGGGTATGGAAATAGAGGGAAATGCATGGCTTTACCAGGTGTCTATCAATCATTAATCCTAGAAATTTCCAGGGGGAGGTAAACTGTACCTTATCTTGAGCCATAAGCAGGCCTTTGCCTTTTAGCAATTCAGTTAATTGTTGGTATGCTGTTAATGAAAAATTTTTAGTTGGCGCTACTAATAAAATATCATCCATATAATGGTAAAGTTGTATAGTAGGGTATTTGCTTCGAAAAGTTAATAAAACATCTCCTACTAATTGTTGGCATATGGTAGGACTGTTTTTCATGCCCTGAGGCAAGACCTTCCGCTGATATCTCTGGGGGACCTCTTGATTGTTATAAACTGGGACAGTGAATGCGAGCTTTTCCCTATCAGCGGTGCACAAAGGTAGAGAAAAGAAACAGTCTCTAATGTCAATAACAACAATTTGCCAATTCTCAGGTATTAAAGAAGGGTTTGGCAATCCCTTCTGTGAAGCCCCCATAGGTTGCATGACAGCATTAACTGCCCTTAAGTCCTGGAGTAATCTCCATTTTTCAGATTTCTTTCTTATCACAAATACTGGGGTGTTTGAGGGTACAATATGGCCTAATTTTAGTTGCTCCTGTACTAGCATCTTTAAAGCCTGTAATTTTCCTTTTGAAAGGGGTCACTGATCTATCCATACAGGCATGGTAGTTTTCCATTGAATAGGTATGGGAGGAATGTTAATAGCATCGGCGGCCCCTAGGAAAAAGGCTTAACGTTTAGAGATAGTTTCCATTGAGAAAGCAAATCTCACCCCTGTGGAGGAAAATAATCCATAACCAATCTATAAATGAAAATTTGGGTGAGTTTATTCTGAGCTTAAATCTGAGGATTATAACCTGGGAGAGTCTTTCCACAAAGGAACAGAGCACTCCAAAGAAGTGGGGGTATACAGGGTGGTTATATACCCTCAAAGAGTATGTTTCACATATGATCGAAATGTCCCTTTTACAATAGTCAGGAGGCTGCTTTGTCAGCACAGCCATTGATGGAAATGGCAGATAGGTCTGCTGTCTCAGTGAACCCCACAGGCTGGCAGGTCTGTTGCCTCGAGCTGGGTGGTCACAGATGAGTGCTGCAATCAGTTCCCAGCCTAAAGAAAGATGCTTAATCTTTAAGGAGATGCCAATGTTGG